>NW_026776576.1:0-66141 GCF_030936135.1 Gavia stellata | reverse complement strand
TACTGGTAACCTCTCAAACGAACCACAAACACTTGGCTCTGAACTTGTTTAGCCTACTAAAACTTCCAACGTACACAGCCTCTCCTGCTCAATCTGGCCAGAGCTCAACACCGAAATTGCGAACGTCCGGCGATTGCTCCTACACTAAAGGTGCCAGCCCTGAAAGCTCTTCCTGATCCTCATCTCCCACTGGTAACCTCTCAAACGAACCACAAACACTTGGGCTCTGAACTTGTTTAGCCTACTAAAACTTCCAACGTACACAGCCTCTCCTGCTCAATCTGGCCAAAATTCAACACCGAAATTGCGAACGTCCGGCGATTGCTCCTACACTAAAGGTGCCAGCCCTGAAAGCTGTTGCTGGTCCTCATCTCCCACTGGTAACCTCTCAAACGAACCACAAACACTTGGGCTCTGAACTTGTTTAGCCTACTAAAACTTCCAACGTACACAGCCTCTCCTGCTCAATCTGGCCAGAGCTCAACACCGAAAATGCGAACGTCCAGCGATTGCTCCTACACTAAAGGTGCCAGCCCTGAAAGCTCTTGCTGGTCCTCATCTCCCACTGGTAACCTCTCAAACGAACCACAAACACTTGGGCTCTGAACTTGTTTAGGCTATTAAAACTTCCAACGTACACAGCCTCTCCTGCTCAATCTGGCCAGAGCTCAACACCGAAATTGCGAACGTCCGGCGATTGCTCCTACACTAAAGGTGCCAGCCCTGAAAGCTCTTGCTGGTCCTCATCTCCCACTGGTAACCTCTCAAACGAACCACAAACACTTGGGCTCTGAACTTGTTTAGCCTACTAAAACTTCCAACGTACACAGCCTCTCCTGCTCAATCTGGCCAGAGCTCAACACCGAAATTGCGAACGTCCGGCGATTGCTCCTACACTAAAGGTGCCAGCCCTGAAAGCTCTTCCTGATCCTCATCTCCCACTGGTAACCTCTCAAACGAACCACAAACACTTGGGCTCTGAACTTGTTTAGCCTACTAAAACTTCCAACGTACACAGCCTCTCCTGCTCAATCTGGCCAAAATTCAACACCGAAATTGCGAACGTCCGGCGATTGCTCCTACACTAAAGGTGCGAGCCCTGAAAGCTCTTGCTGGTCCTCATCTCCCACTGGTAACCTCTCAAACGAACCACAAACACTTGGGCTCTGAACTTGTTTAGGCTACTAAAACTTCCAACGTACACAGCCTCTCGTGCTCAATCTGGCCAGAGCTCAACACCGAAATTGCGAACGTCCAGCGATTGCTCCTACACTAAAGGTGCCAGCCCTGAAAGCTCTTGCTGGTCCTCATCTCCCACTGGTAACCTCTCAAACGAACCACAAACACTTGGGCTCTGAACTTGTTTAGCCTACTAAAACTTCCAACGTACACAGCCTCTCCTGCTCAATCTGGCCAAAATTCAACACCGAAATTGCCAACGTCCGGCGATTGCTCCTACACTAAAGGTGCCAGCCCTGAAAGCTCTTGCTGGTCCTCATCTCCCACTGGTAACCTCTCAAACGAACCACAAACACTTGGGCTCTGAACTTGTTTAGCCTACTAAAACTTCCAACGTACACAGCCTCTCCTGCTCAATCTGGCCAGAGCTCAACACCGAAAATGTGAACGTCCAGCGATTGCTCCTACACTAAAGGTGCCAGCCCTGAAAGCTCTTGCTGGTCCTCATCTCCCACTGGTAACCTCTCAAACGAACCACAAACACTTGGGCTCTGAACTTGTTTAGGCTATTAAAACTTCCAACGTACACAGCCTCTCCTGCTCAATCTGGCCAGAGCTCAACACCGGAATTGCGAACGTCCGGCGATTGCTCCTACACTAAAGGTGCCAGCCCTGAAAGCTCTTGCTGGTCCTCATCTCCCACTGGTAACCTCTCAAACGAACCACAAACACTTGGGCTCTGAACTTGTTTAGCCTACTAAAACTTCCAACGTACACAGCCTCTCCTGCTCAATCTGGCCAGAGCTCAACACCGAAATTGCGAACGTCCGGCGATTGCTCCTACACTAAAGGTGCCAGCCCTGAAAGCTCTTCCTGATCCTCATCTCCCACTGGTAACCTCTCAAACGAACCACAAACACTTGGGCTCTGAACTTGTTTAGCCTACTAAAACTTCCAACGTACACAGCCTCTCCTGCTCAATCTGGCCAGAGCTCAACACCGAAATTGCGAACGTCCGGCGATTGCTCCTACACTAAAGGTGCCAGCCCTGAAAGCTCTTGCTGGTCCTCATCTCCCACTGGTAACCTCTCAAACGAACCACAAACACTTGGGCTCTGAACTTGTTTAGCCTACTAAAACTTCCAAAGTACACAGCCTCTCCTGCTCAATCTGGCCAGAGCTCAACACCGAAATTGCGAACGTCCAGCGATTGCTCCTACACTAAAGGTGCCAGCCCTGAAAGCTCTTGCTGGTCCTCATCTCCCACTGGTAACCTCTCAAACGAACCACAAACACTTGGGCTCTGAACTTGTTTAGCCTACTAAAACTTCCAACGTACACAGCCTCTCCTGCTCAATCTGGCCAAAATTCAACACCGAAATTGCGAACGTCCGGCGATTGCTCCTACACTAAAGGTGCCAGCCCTGAAAGCTCTTCCTGATCCTCATCTCCCACTGGTAACCTCTCAAACGAACCACAAACACTTGGCCTCTGAACTTGTTTAGCCTACTAAAACTTCCAACGTACACAGCCTCTCCTGCTCAATCTGGCCAGAGCTCAACACCGAAATTGCGAACGTCCGGCGATTGCTCCTACACTAAAGGTGCCAGCCCTGAAAGCTCTTCCTGATCCTCATCTCCCACTGGTAACCTCTCAAACGAACCACAAACACTTGGGCTCTGAACTTGTTTAGCCTACTAAAACTTCCAACGTACACAGCCTCTCCTGCTCAATCTGGCCAGAGCTCAACACCAAAATTGCGAACGTCCGGCGATTGCTCCTACACTAAAGGTGCCAGCCCTGAAAGCTCTTGCTGGTCCTCATCTCCCACTGGTAACCTCTCAAACGAACCGCAAACACTTGGGCTCTGAACTTGTTTAGGCTACTAAAACTTCCAACGTACACAGCCTCTCCTGCTCAATCTGGCCAGAGCTCAACACCGAAATTGCGAACGTCCAGGGATTGCTCCTACACTAAAGGTGCCAGCCCTGAAAGCTCTTGCTGGTCCTCATCTCCCACTGGTAACCTCTCAAACGAACCACAAACACTTGGGCTCTGAACTTGTTTAGCCTACGAAAACTTCCAACGTACACACCCTCTCCTGCTCAATCTGGCCAAAATTCAACACCGGAATTGCGAACGTCCGGCGATTGCTCCTACTCTAAAGGTGCCAGCCCTGAAAGCTCTTGCTGGTCCTCATCTCCCACTGGTAACCTCTCAAACGAACCACAAACACTTGGGCTCTGAACTTGTTTAGCCTACTAAAACTTCCAACGTACACAGCCTCTCCTGCTCAATCTGGCCAGAGCTCAACACCGAAATTGCGAACGTCCGGCGATTGCTCCTACACTAAAGGTGCCAGCCCTGAAAGCTCTTCCTGATCCTCATCTCCCACTGGTAACCTCTCAAACGAACCACAAACACTTGGGCTCTGAACTTGTTTAGCCTACTAAAACTTCCAACGTACACAGCCTCTCCTGCTCAATCTGGCCAAAATTCAACACCGAAATTGCGAACGTCCGGCGATTGCTCCTACACTAAAGGTGCCAGCCCTGAAAGCTGTTGCTGGTCCTCATCTCCCACTGGTAACCTCTCAAACGAACCACAAACACTTGGGCTCTGAACTTGTTTAGCCTACTAAAACTTCCAACGTACACAGCCTCTCCTGCTCAATCTGGCCAGAGCTCAACACCGAAAATGCGAACGTCCAGCGATTGCTCCTACACTAAAGGTGCCAGCCCTGAAAGCTCTTGCTGGTCCTCATCTCCCACTGGTAACCTCTCAAACGAACCACAAACACTTGGGCTCTGAACTTGTTTAGGCTATTAAAACTTCCAACGTACACAGCCTCTCCTGCTCAATCTGGCCAGAGCTCAACACCGAAATTGCGAACGTCCGGCGATTGCTCCTACACTAAAGGTGCCAGCCCTGAAAGCTCTTGCTGGTCCTCATCTCCCACTGGTAACCTCTCAAACGAACCACAAACACTTGGGCTCTGAACTTGTTTAGCCTACGAAAACTTCCAACGTACACAGCCTCTCCTGCTCAATCTGGCCAGAGCTCAACACCGGAATTGCGAACGTCCGGCGATTGCTCCTACACTGAAGGTGCCAGCCCTGAAAGCTGTTGCTGTTCCTCATCTCCCACTGGTAGCTCTCAAACGAACCACAAACACTTGGGCTCTGAACTTGTTTAGCCTACGAAAACTTCCAACGTACACAGCCTCTCCTGCTCAATCTGGCCAGAGCTCAACACCGAAATTGCGAACGTCCGGCGATTGCTCCTACACTAAAGGTGCCAGCCCTGAAAGCTCTTGCTGGTCCTCATCTCCCACTGGTAACCTCTCAAACGAACCACAAACACTTGGGCTCTGAACTTGTTTAGCCTACGAAAACTTCCAACGTACACAGCCTCTCCTGCTCAATCTGGCCAGAGCTCAACACCGAAATTGCGAACGTCCGGCGATTGCTCCTACACTAAAGGTGCCAGCCCTGAAAGCTCTTGCTGGTCCTCATCTCCCACTGGTAACCTCTCAAACGAACCACAAACACTTGGGCTCTGAACTTGTTTAGCCTACTAAAACTTCCAACGTACACAGCCTCTCCTGCTCAATCTGGCCAGAGCTCAACACCGAAATTGCGAACGTCCGGCGATTGCTCCTACACTAAAGGTGCCAGCCCTGAAAGCTCTTGCTGGTCCTCATCTCCCACTGGTAACCTCTCAAACGAACCACAAACACTTGGGCTCTGAACTTGTTTAGCCTACTAGAACTTCCAACGTACACAGCCTCTCCTGCTCAATCTGGCCAGAGCTCAACACCGAAATTGCGAACGTCCGGCGATTGCTCCTACACTAAAGGTGCCAGCCCTGAAAGCTCTTGCTGGTCCTCATCTCCCACTGGTAACCTCTCAAACGAACCACAAACACTTGGGCTCTGAACTTGTTTAGCCTACTAAAACTTCCAACGTACACAGCCTCTCCTGCTCAATCTGGCCAGAGCTCAACACCGAAATTGCGAACGTCCGGCGATTGCTCCTACACTAAAGGTGCCAGCCCTGAAAGCTCTTCCTGATCCTCATCTCCCACTGGTAACCTCTCAAACGAACCACAAACACTTGGGCTCTGAACTTGTTTAGCCTACTAAAACTTCCAACGTACACAGCCTCTCCTGCTCAATCTGGCCAAAATTCAACACCGAAATTGCGAACGTCCGGCGATTGCTCCTACACTAAAGGTGCCAGCCCTGAAAGCTGTTGCTGGTCCTCATCTCCCACTGGTAACCTCTCAAACGAACCACAAACACTTGGGCTTCTGAACTTGTTTAGCCTACTAAAACTTCCAACGTACACAGCCTCTCCTGCTCAATCTGGCCAGAGCTCAACACCGAAAATGCGAACGTCCAGCGATTGCTCCTACACTAAAGGTGCCAGCCCTGAAAGCTCTGCTGGTCCTCATCTCCCACTGGTAACCTCTCAAACGAACCACAAACACTTGGGCTCTGAACTTGTTTAGGCTATTAAAACTTCCAACGTACACAGCCTCTCCTGCTCAATCTGGCCAGAGCTCACACCGAAATTGCGAACGTCCGGCGATTGCTCCTACACTAAAGGTGCCAGCCCTGAAAGCTCTTGCTGGTCCTCATCTCCACTGGTAACCTCTCAAACGAACCACAAACACTTGGGCTCTGAACTTGTTTAGCCTACGAAAACTTCCAACGTACACAGCCTCTCCTGCTCAATCTGGCCAGAGCTCAACACCGGAATTGCGAACGTCCGGCGATTGCTCCTACACTGAAGGTGCCAGCCCTGAAAGCTGTTGCTGTTCCTCATCTCCACTGGTAGCTCTCAAACGAACCACAAACACTTGGGCTCTGAACTTGTTTAGCCTACAGAAAACTTCCAACGTTACACAGCCTCTCCTGCTCAATCTGGCCAGAGCTCAACACCGAAATTGCGAACGTCCGGCGATTGCTCCTACACTAAAGGTGCCAGCCCTGAAAGCTCTTGCTGGTCCTCATCTCCCACTGGTAACCTCTCAAACGAACCACAAACACTTGGGCTCTGAACTTGTTTAGCCTACGAAAACTTCCAACGTACACAGCCTCTCCTGCTCAATCTGGCCAGAGCTCAACACCGAAATTGCGAACGTCCGGCGATTGCTCCTACACTAAGGTGCCAGCCCTGAAAGCTCTTGCTGGTCCTCATCTCCCACTGGTAACCTCTCAAACGAACCACAAACACTTGGGCTCTGAACTTGTTTAGACCTACTAAAACTTCCAACGTACACAGCCTCTCCTGCTCAATCTGGCCAGAGCTCAACACCGAAATTGCGAACGTCCGGCGATTGCTCCTACACTAAAGGTGCCAGCCCTGAAAGCTCTTGCTGGTCCTCATCTCCCACTGGTAACCTCTCAAACGAACCACAAACACTTGGGCTCTGAACTTGTTTAGCCTACGAAAACTTCCAACGTACACAGCCTCTCCTGCTCAATCTGGCCAGAGCTCAACACCGAAATTGCGAACGTCCGGCGATTGCTCCTACACTAAAGGTGCCAGCCCTGAAAGCTCTTGCTGGTCCTCATCTCCCCACTGGTAACCTCTCAAACGAACCACAAACACTTGGGCTCTGAACTTGTTTAGCCTACTAAAACTTCCAACGTACACAGCCTCTCCTGCTCAATCTGGCCAGAGCTCAACACCGAAATTGCGAACGTCCGGCGATTGCTCCTACACTAAAGGTGCCAGCCCTGAAAGCTCTTCCTGATCCTCATCTCCCACTGGTAACCTCTCAAACGAACCACAAACACTTGGGCTCTGAACTTGTTTAGCCTACTAAAACTTCCAACGTACACAGCCTCTCCTGCTCAATCTGGCCAGAGCTCAACACCGAAATTGCGAACGTCCGGCGATTGCTCCTACACTAAAGGTGCCAGCCCTGAAAGCTCTTGCTGGTCCTCATCTCCCACTGGTAACCTCTCAAACGAACCACAAACACTTGGGCTCTGAACTTGTTTAGCCTACTAAAACTTCCAAAGTACACAGCCTCTCCTGCTCAATCTGGCCAGAGCTCAACACCGAAATTGCGAACGTCCAGCGATTGCTCCTACACTAAAGGTGCCAGCCCTGAAAGCTCTTGCTGGTCCTCATCTCCCACTGGTAACCTCTCAAACGAACCACAAACACTTGGGCTCTGAACTTGTTTAGCCTACTAAAACTTCCAACGTACACAGCCTCTCCTGCTCAAGCTGGCCAAAATTCAACACCGAAATTGCGAACGTCCGGCGATTGCTCCTACACTAAAGGTGCCAGCCCCTGAAAGCTCTTCCTGATCCTCATCTCCCACTGGTAACCTCTCAAACGAACCACAAACACTTGGGCTCTGAACTTGTTTAGCCTACTAAAACTTCCAACGTACACAGCCTCTCCTGCTCAATCTGGCCAAAATTCAACACCGAAATTGCGAACGTCCGGCGATTGCTCCTACACTAAAGGTGCCAGCCCTGAAAGCTCTGCTGATCCTCATCTCCCACTGGTAACCTCTCAAACGAACCACAAACACTTGGGCTCTGAACTTGTTTAGCCTACTAAAACTTCCAACGTACACAGCCTCTCCTGCTCAATCTGGCCAAAATTCAACACCGAAATTGCGAACGTCCGGCGATTGCTCCTACACTAAAGGTGCCAGCCCTGAAAGCTCTTGCTGGTCCTCATCTCCACTGGTAACCTCTCAAACGAACCACAAACACTTGGGCTCTGAACTTGTTTAGGCCTACTAAAACTTCCAACGTACACAGCCTCTCCTGCTCAATCTGGCCAGAGCTCAACACCGAAATTGCGAACGTCCGGCGATTGCTCCTACACTAAAGGTGCCAGCCCTGAAAGCTCTTGCTGGTCCTCATCTCCCACTGGTAACCTCTCAAACGAACCACAAACACTTGGGCTCTGAACTTGTTTAGCCTACTAAAACTTCCAAAGTACACAGCCTCTCCTGCTCAATCTGGCCAGAGCTCAACACCGAAATTGCGAACGTCCAGCGATTGCTCCTACACTAAAGGTGCCAGCCCTGAAAGCTCTTGCTGGTCCTCATCTCCCACTGGTAACCTCTCAAACGAACCACAAACACTTGGGCTCTGAACTTGTTTAGCCTACTAAAACTTCCAACGTACACAGCCTCTCCTGCTCAATCTGGCCAAAATTCAACACCTGCGAACGTCCGGCGATTGCTCCTACACTAAAGGTGCCAGCCCTGAAAGCACTTCCTGATCCTATACAATCTCCCACTGGTAACCTCTCAAACGAACCACAAACACTTGGGCTCTGAACTTGTTTAGCCTACGAAAACTTCCAACGTACACAGCCTCTCCTGCTCAATCTGGCCAAAATTCAACACCGAAATTGCGAACGTCCGGCGATTGCTCCTACACTAAAGGTGCCAGCCCTGAAAGCTCTTCCTGATCCTCATCTCCCACTGGTAACCTCTCAAACGAACCACAAACACTTGGGCTCTGAACTTGTTTAGCCTACTAAAACTTCCAACGTACACAGCCTCTCCTGCTCAATCTGGCCAAAATTCAACACCGAAATTGCGAACGTCCAGCGATTGCTCCTACACTAAAGGTGCCAGCCCTGAAAGCTCTTGCTGGTCCTCATCTCCCACTGGTAACCTCTCAAACGAACCACAAACACTTGGGCTCTGAACTTGTTTAGCCTACTAAAACTTCCAACGTACACAGCCTCTCCTGCTCAATCTGGCCAAAATTCAACACCGAAATTGCCAACGTCCGGCGATTGCTCCTACACTAAAGGTGCCAGCCCTGAAAGCTCTTGCTGGTCCTCATCTCCCACTGGTAACCTCTCAAACGAACCACAAACACTTGGGCTCTGAACTTGTTTAGCCTACTAAAACTTCCAACGTACACAGCCTGTCCTGCTCAATCTGGCCAGAGCTCAACACCGAAAATGCGAACGTCCAGCGATTGCTCCTACACTAAAGGTGCCAGCCCTGAAAGCTCTTGCTGGTCCTCATCTCCCACTGGTAACCTCTCAAACGAACCACAAACACTTGGGCTCTGAACTTGTTTAGGCTATTAAAACTTCCAACGTACACAGCCTCTCCTGCTCAATCTGGCCAGAGCTCAACACCGGAATTGCGAACGTCCGGCGATTGCTCCTACACTGAAGGTGCCAGCCCTGAAAGCTCTTGCTGTTCCTCATCTCCCACTGGTAACCTCTCAAACGAACCACAAACACTTGGGCTCTGAACTTGTTTAGCCTACGAAAACTTCCAACCTACACAGCCTCTCCTGCTCAATCTGGCCAGAGCTCAACACCGAAATTGCGAACGTCCGGCGATTGCTCCTACACTAAAGGTGCCAGCCCTGAAAGCTCTTGCTGGTCCTCATCTCCCACTGGTAACCTCTCAAACGAACCACAAACACTTGGGCTCTGAACTTGTTTAGCCTACTAAAACTTCCAACGTACACAGCCTCTCCTGCTCAATCTGGCCAAAATTCAACACCGAAATTGCGAACGTCCGGCGATTGCTCCTACACTAAAGGTGCCAGCCCTGAAAGCTCTTGCTGGTCCTCATCTCCCACTGGTAACCTCTCAAACGAACCGCAAACACTTGGGCTTTGAACTTGTTTAGGCTACGAAAACTTCCAACGTACACAGCCTCTCCTGCTCAATCTGGCCAGAGCTCAACACCGAAATTGCGAACGTCCAGGGATTGCTCCTACACTAAAGGTGCCAGCCCTGAAAGCTGTTGCTGGTCCTCATCTCCCACTGGTAACCTCTCAAACGAACCACAAACACTTGGGCTCTGAACTTGTTTAGCCTACGAAAACTTCCAACGTACACACCCTCTCCTGCTCAATCTGGCCAAAATTCAACACCGGAATTGCGAACGTCCGGCGATTGCTCCTACTCTAAAGGTGCCAGCCCTGAAAGCTCTTGCTGGTCCTCATCTCCCACTGGTAACCTCTCAAACGAACCACAAACACTTGGGCTCTGAACTTGTTTAGCCTACTAAAACTTCCAACGTACACAGCCTCTCCTGCTCAATCTGGCCAGAGCTCAACACCGAAATTGCGAACGTCCGGCGATTGCTCCTACACTAAAGGTGCCAGCCCTGAAAGCTCTTGCTGGTCCTCATCTCCCACTGGTAACCTCTCAAACGAACCACAAACACTTGGGCTCTGAACTTGTTTAGCCTACTAAAACTTCCAACGTACACAGCCTCTCCTGCTCAATCTGGCCAAAATTCAACACCGAAATTGCGAACGTCCGGCGATTGCTCCTACACTGAAGGTGCCAGCCCTGAAAGCTGTTGCTGTTCCTCATCTCCCACTGGTAACCTCTCAAACGAACCACAAACACTTGGGCTCTGAACTTGTTTAGCCTACTAAAACTTCCAACGTACACAGCCTCTCCTGCTCAATCTGGCCAGAGCTCAACACCAAAATTGCGAACGTCCGGCGATTGCTCCTACACTAAAGGTGCCAGCCCTGAAAGCTGTTGCTGGTCCTCATCTCCCACTGGTAACCTCTCAAACGAACCACAAACACTTGGGCTCTGAACTTGTTTAGCCTACGAAAACTTCCAACGTACACACCCTCTCCTGCTCAATCTGGCCAAAATTCAACACCGGAATTGCGAACGTCCGGCGATTGCTCCTACTCTAAAGGTGCCAGCCGTGAAAGCTCTTGCTGGTCCTCATCTCCCACTGGTAACCTCTCAAACAAACCACAAACACTTGGGCTCTGAACTTGTTTAGCCTACTAAAACTTCCAACGTACACAGCCTCTCCTGCTCAATCTGGCCAGAGCTCAACACCGAAATTGCGAACGTCCGGCGATTGCTCCTATACTAAAGGTGCCAGCCCTGAAAGCTCTTCCTGATCCTCATCTCCCACTGGTAACCTCTCAAACGAACCACAAACACTTGGGCTCTGAACTTGTTTAGCCTACTAAAACTTCCAACGTACACAGCCTCTCCTGCTCAATCTGGCCAGAGCTCAACACCGAAATTGCGAACGTCCGGCGATTGCTCCTACACTAAAGGTGCCAGCCCTGAAAGCTCTTGCTGGTCCTCATCTCCCACTGGTAACCTCTCAAACGAACCACAAACACTTGGGCTCTGAACTTGTTTAGCCTACTAAAACTTCCAACGTACACAGCCTCTCCTGCTCAATCTGGCCAGAGCTCAACACCGAAATTGCGAACGTCCAGCGATTGCTCCTACACTAAAGGTGCCAGCCCTGAAAGCTCTTGCTGGTCCTCATCTCCCACTGGTAACCTCTCAAACGAACCGCAAACACTTGGGCTCTGAACTTGTTTAGCCTACTAAAACTTCCAACGTACACAGCCTCTCCTGCTCAATCTGGCCAAAATTCAACACCGAAATTGCCAACGTCCGGCGATTGCTCCTACACTAAAGGTGCCAGCCCTGAAAGCTCTTGCTGGTCCTCATCTCCCACTGGTAACCTCTCAAACGAACCACAAACACTTGGGCTCTGAACTTGTTTAGCCTACTAAAACTTCCAACGTACACAGCCTCTCCTGCTCAATCTGGCCAGAGCTCAACACCGAAAATGCGAACGTCCAGCGATTGCTCCTACACTAAAGGTGCCAGCCCTGAAAGCTCTTGCTGGTCCTCATCTCCCACTGGTAACCTCTCAAACGAACCACAAACACTTGGGCTCTGAACTTGTTTAGGCTATTAAAACTTCCAACGTACACAGCCTCTCCTGCTCAATCTGGCCAGAGCTCAACACCGAAATTGCGAACGTCCGGCGATTGCTCCTACACTAAAGGTGCCAGCCCTGAAAGCTCTTGCTGGTCCTCATCTCCCACTGGTAACCTCTCAAACGAACCACAAACACTTGGGCTCTGAACTTGTTTAGGCTACTAAAACTTCCAACGTACACAGCCTCTCCTGCTCAATCTGGCCAGAGCTCAACACCGGAATTGCGAACGTCCGGCGATTGCTCCTACACTGAAGGTGCCAGCCCTGAAAGCTGTTGCTGTTCCTCATCTCCCACTGGTAGCTCTCAAACGAACCACAAACACTTGGGCTCTGAACTTGTTTAGCCTACGAAAACTTCCAACGTACACAGCCTCTCCTGCTCAATCTGGCCAGAGCTCAACACCGAAATTGCGAACGTCTGGCGATTGCTCCTACACTAAAGGTGCCAGCCCTGAAAGCTCTTGCTGATCCTCATCTCCCACTGGTAACCTCTCAAACGAACCACAAACACTTGGGCTCTGAACTTGTTTAGCCTACTAAAACTTCCAACGTACACAGCCTCTCCTGCTCAATCTGGCCAGAGCTCAACACCGGAATTGCGAACGTCCGGCGATTGCTCCTACACTAAAGGTGCCAGCCCTGAAAGCTCTTGCTGGTCCTCATCTCCCACTGGTAACCTCTCAAACGAACCACAAACACTTGGGCTCTGAACTTGTTTAGCCTACTAAAACTTCCAACGTACACAGCCTCTCCTGCTCAATCTGGCCAGAGCTCAACACCGAAATTGCGAACGTCCGGCGATTGCTCCTACACTAAAGGTGCCAGCCCTGAAAGCTGTTGCTGGTCCTCATCTCCCACTGGTAACCTCTCAAACGAACCACAAACACTTGGGCTCTGAACTTGTTTAGCCTACTAAAACTTCCAACGTACACAGCCTCTCCTGCTCAATCTGGCCAAAATTCAACACCGAAATTGCGAACGTCCGGCGATTGCTCCTACACTAAAGGTGCCAGCCCTGAAAGCTCTTGCTGGTCCTCATCTCCCACTGGTAACCTCTCAAACGAACCGCAAACACTTGGGCTTTGAACTTGTTTAGGCTACTAAAACTTCCAACGTACACAGCCTCTCCTGCTCAATCTGGCCAGAGCTCAACACCGAAATTGCGAACGTCCAGGGATTGCTCCTACACTAAAGGTGCCAGCCCTGAAAGCTGTTGCTGGTCCTCATCTCCCACTGGTAACCTCTCAAACGAACCACAAACACTTGGGCTCTGAACTTGTTTAGCCTACGAAAACTTCCAACGTACACACCCTCTCCTGCTCAATCTGGCCAAAATTCAACACCGGAATTGCGAACGTCCGGCGATTGCTCCTACTCTAAAGGTGCCAGCCCTGAAAGCTCTTGCTGGTCCTCATCTCCCACTGGTAACCTCTCAAACGAACCACAAACACTTGGGCTCTGAACTTGTTTAGCCTACGAAAACTTCCAACGTACACAGCCTCTCCTGCTCAATCTGGCCAGAGCTCAACACCGAAATTGCGAACGTCCGGCGATTGCTCCTACACTAAAGGTGCCAGCCCTGAAAGCTCTTGCTGGTCCTCATCTCCCACTGGTAACCTCTCAAACGAACCACAAACACTTGGGCTCTGAACTTGTTTAGCCTACGAAAACTTCCAACGTACACAGCCTCTCCTGCTCAATCTGGCCAAAATTCAACACCGGAATTGCGAACGTCCGGCGATTGCTCCTACACTAAAGGTGCCAGCCCTGAAAGCTCTTCCTGATCCTCATCTCCCACTGGTAACCTCTCAAACGAACCACAAACACTTGGGCTCTGAACTTGTTTAGCCTACTAAAACTTCCAACGTACACAGCCTCTCCTGCTCAATCTGGCCAGAGCTCAACACCGAAATTGCGAACGTCCGGCGATTGCTCCTACACTAAAGGTGCCAGCCCTGAAAGCTCTTGCTGGTCCTCATCTCCCACTGGTAACCTCTCAAACGAACCACAAACACTTGGGCTCTGAACTTGTTTAGCCTACGAAAACTTCCAACGTACACAGCCTCTCCTGCTCAATCTGGCCAGAGCTCAACACCGGAATTGCGAACGTCCGGCGATTGCTCCTACACTGAAGGTGCCAGCCCTGAAAGCTGTTGCTGTTCCTCATCTCCCACTGGTAACCTCTCAAACGAACCACAAACACTTGGGCTCTGAACTTGTTTAGCCTACGAAAACTTCCAACGTACACAGCCTCTCCTGCTCAATCTGGCCAGAGCTCAACACCGAAATTGCGAACGTCCAGAGATTGCTCCTACACTAAAGGTGCCAGCCCTGAAAGCTCTTGCTGATCCTCATCTCCCACTGGTAACCTCTCAAACGAACCACAAACACTTGGGCTCTGAACTTGTTTAGCCTACTAAAACTTCCAACGTACACAGCCTCTCCTGCTCAATCTGGCCAGAGCTCAACAATGAAATTGCGAACGTCCGGCGATTGCTCCTACACTAAAGGTGCCAGCCCTGAAAGCTCTTGCTGGTCCTCATCTCCCACTGGTAACCTCTCAAACGAACCACAAACACTTGGGCTCTGAACTTGTTTAGCCTACTAAAACTTCCAACGTACACACCCTCTCCTGCTCAATCTGGCCAAAATTCAACACCGGAATTGCGAACGTCCGGCGATTGCTCCTACTCTAAAGGTGCCAGCCCTGAAAGCTCTTGCTGGTCCTCATCTCCCACTGGTAACCTCTCAAACGAACCACAAACACTTGGGCTCTGAACTTGTTTAGCCTACTAAAACTTCCAACGTACACAGCCTCTCCTGCTCAATCTGGCCAGAGCTCAACACCGAAATTGCGAACGTCCGGCGATTGCTCCTACACTAAAGGTGCCAGCCCTGAAAGCTCTTCCTGATCCTCATCTCCCACTGGTAACCTCTCAAACGAACCACAAACACTTGGGCTCTGAACTTGTTTAGCCTACTAAAACTTCCAACGTACATAGCCTCTCCTGCTCAATCTGGCCAAAATTCAACACCGAAATTGCGAACGTCCGGCGATTGCTCCTACACTAAAGGTGCCAGCCCTGAAAGCTCTTCCTGATCCTCATCTCCCACTGGTAACCTCTCAAACGAACCACAAACACTTGGGCTCTGAACTTGTTTAGCCTACGAAAACTTCCAACGTACACAGCCTCTCCTGCTCAATCTGGCCAGAGCTCAACACCGAAATTGCGAACGTCCGGCGATTGCTCCTACACTAAAGGTGCCAGCCCTGAAAGCTCTTGCTGGTCCTCATCTCCCACTGGTAACCTCTCAAACGAACCACAAACACTTGGGCTCTGAACTTGTTTAGCCTACTAAAACTTCCAACGTACACAGCCTCTCCTGCTCAATCTGGCCAGAGCTCAACACCGAAATTGCAAACGTCCAGCGATTGCTCCTACACTAAAGGTGCCAGCCCTGAAAGCTCTTGCTGGTCCTCATCTTCCACTGGTAACCTCTCAAACGAACCGCAAACACTTGGGCTCTGAACTTGTTTAGCCTACTAAAACTTCCAACGTACACAGCCTCTCCTGCTCAATCTGGCCAAAATTCAACACCGAAATTGCCAACGTCCGGCGATTGCTCCTACAGTAAAGGTGCCAGCCCTGAAAGCTCTTGCTGGTCCTCATCTCCCACTGGTAACCTCTCAAACGAACCACAAACACTTGGGCTCTGAACTTGTTTAGCCTACGAAAACTTCCAACGTACACAGCCTCTCCTGCTCAATCTGGCCAGAGCTCAACACCGAAAATGCGAACGTCCAGCGATTGCTCCTACACTAAAGGTGCCAGCCCTGAAAGCTCTTGCTGGTCCTCATCTCCCACTGGTAACCTCTTAAACGAACCACAAACACTTGGGCTCTGAACTTGTTTAGCCTACTAAAACTTCCAACGTACACAGCCTCTCCTGCTCAATCTGGCCAGAGCTCAACACCGAAATTGCAAACGTCCAGCGATTGCTCCTACACTAAAGGTGCCAGCCCTGAAAGCTCTTGCTGGTCCTCATCTCCCACTGGTAACCTCTCAAACGAACCGCAAACACTTGGGCTCTGAACTTGTTTAGCCTACTAAAACTTCCAACGTACACAGCCTCTCCTGCTCAATCTGGCCAAAATTCAACACCGAAATTGCCAACGTCCGGCGATTGCTCCTACACTAAAGGTGCCAGCCCTGAAAGCTCTTGCTGGTCCTCATCTCCCACTGGTAACCTCTCAAACGAACCACAAACACTTGGGCTCTGAACTTGTTTAGCCTACGAAAACTTCCAACGTACACAGCCTCTCCTGCTCAATCTGGCCAGAGCTCAACACCGAAAATGCGAACGTCCAGCGATTGCTCCTACACTAAAGGTGCCAGCCCTGAAAGCTCTTGCTGGTCCTCATCTCCCACTGGTAACCTCTCAAACGAACCACAAACACTTGGGCTCTGAACTTGTTTAGGCTATTAAAACTTCCAACGTACACAGCCTCTCCTGCTCAATCTGGCCAGAGCTCAACACCGAAATTGCGAACGTCCGGCGATTGCTCCTACACTAAAGGTGCCAGCCCTGAAAGCTCTTGCTGGTCCTCATCTCCCACTGGTAACCTCTCAAACGAACCACAAACACTTGGGCTCTGAACTTGTTTAGCCTACTAAAACTTCCAACGTACACAGCCTCTCCTGCTCAATCTGGCCAGAGCTCAACACCGGAATTGCGAACGTCCGGCGATTGCTCCTACACTGAAGGTGCCAGCCCTGAAAGCTGTTGCTGTTCCTCATCTCCCACTGGTAGCTCTCAAACGAACCACAAACACTTGGGCTCTGAACTTGTTTAGCCTACGAAAACTTCCAACGTACACAGCCTCTCCTGCTCAATCTGGCCAGAGCTCAACACCAAAATTGCGAACGTCTGGCGATTGCTCCTACACTAAAGGTGCCAGCCCTGAAAGCTCTTGCTGATCCTCATCTCCCACTGGTAACCTCTCAAACGAACCACAAACACTTGGGCTCTGAACTTGTTTAGCCTACTAAAACTTCCAACGTACACAGCCTCTCCTGCTCAATCTGGCCAGAGCTCAACACCGGAATTGCGAACGTCCGGCGATTGCTCCTACACTAAAGGTGCCAGCCCTGAAAGCTGTTGCTGTTCCTCATCTCCTACTGGTAACCTCTCAAACGAACCACAAACACTTGGGCTCTGAACTTGTTTAGCCTACTAAAACTTCCAACGTACACAGCCTCTCCTGCTCAATCTGGCCAGAGCTCAACACCGAAATTGCGAACGTCCGGCGATTGCTCCTACACTAAAGGTGCCAGCCCTGAAAGCTCTTGCTGATCCTCATCTCCCACTGGTAACCTCTCAAACGAACCACAAACACTTGGGCTCTGAACTTGTTTAGCCTACTAAAACTTCCAACGTACACAGCCTCTCCTGCTCAATCTGTCCAGAGCTCAACACCGAAATTGCGAACGTCCGGCGATTGCTCCTACACTAAAGGTGCCAGCCCTGAAAGCTCTTGCTGGTCCTCATCTCCCACTGGTAACCTCTCAAACGAACCACAAACACTTGGGCTCTGAACTTGTTTAGCCTACGAAAACTTCCAACGTACACAGCCTCTCCTGCTCAATCTGGCCAGAGCTCAACACCGAAATTGCGAACGTCCGGCGATTGCTCCTACACTAAAGGTGCCAGCCCTGAAAGCTGTTGCTGGTCCTTATCTCCCACTGGTAACCTCTCAAACGAACCACAAACACTTGGGCTCTGAACTTGTTTAGGCTACTAAAACTTCCAACGTACACAGCCTCTCCTGCTCAATCTGGCCAGAGCTCAACACCGAAATTGCGAACGTCCAGCGATTGCTCCTACACTAAAGGTGCCAGCCCTGAAAGCTGTTGCTGGTCCTCATCTCCCACTGGTAACCTCTCAAACGAACCACAAACACTTGGGCTCTGAACTTGTTTAGCCTACTAAAACTTCCAACGTACACAGCCTCTCCTGCTCAATCTGGCCAGAGCTCAACACCGAAATTGCGAACGTCCGGCGATTGCTCCTACACTGAAGGTGCCAGCCCTGAAAGCTGTTGCTGTTCCTCATCTCCCACTGGTAACCTCTCAAACGAACCACAAACACTTGGGCTCTGAACTTGTTTAGCCTACGAAAACTTCCAACGTACACAGCCTCTCCTGCTCAATCTGGCCAGAGCTCAACACCGAAATTGCGAACGTCCAGAGATTGCTCCTACACTAAAGGTGCCAGCCCTGAAAGCTCTTGCTGATCCTCATCTCCCACTGGTAACCTCTCAAACGAACCACAAACACTTGGGCTCTGAACTTGTTTAGCCTACTAAAACTTCCAACGTACACAGCCTCTCCTGCTCAATCTGGCCAGAGCTCAACAATGAAATTGCGAACGTCCGGCGATTGCTCCTACACTAAAGGTGCCAGCCCTGAAAGCTCTTGCTGGTCCTCATCTCCCACTGGTAACCTCTCAAACGAACCACAAACACTTGGGCTCTGAACTTGTTTAGCCTACTAAAACTTCCAACGTACACACCCTCTCCTGCTCAATCTGGCCAAAATTCAACACCGGAATTGCGAACGTCCGGCGATTGCTCCTACTCTAAAGGTGCCAGCCCTGAAAGCTCTTGCTGGTCCTCATCTCCCACTGGTAACCTCTCAAACGAACCACAAACACTTGGGCTCTGAACTTGTTTAGCCTACTAAAACTTCCAACGTACACAGCCTCTCCTGCTCAATCTGGCCAGAGCTCAACACCGAAATTGCGAACGTCCGGCGATTGCTCCTACACTAAAGGTGCCAGCCCTGAAAGCTCTTCCTGATCCTCATCTCCCACTGGTAACCTCTCAAACGAACCACAAACACTTGGGCTCTGAACTTGTTTAGCCTACTAAAACTTCCAACGTACATAGCCTCTCCTGCTCAATCTGGCCAAAATTCAACACCGAAATTGCGAACGTCCGGCGATTGCTCCTACACTAAAGGTGCCAGCCCTGAAAGCTCTTCCTGATCCTCATCTCCCACTGGTAACCTCTCAAACGAACCACAAACACTTGGGCTCTGAACTTGTTTAGCCTACGAAAACTTCCAACGTACACAGCCTCTCCTGCTCAATCTGGCCAGAGCTCAACACCGAAATTGCGAACGTCCGGCGATTGCTCCTACACTAAAGGTGCCAGCCCTGAAAGCTCTTGCTGGTCCTCATCTCCCACTGGTAACCTCTCAAACGAACCACAAACACTTGGGCTCTGAACTTGTTTAGCCTACTAAAACTTCCAACGTACACAGCCTCTCCTGCTCAATCTGGCCAGAGCTCAACACCGAAATTGCAAACGTCCAGCGATTGCTCCTACACTAAAGGTGCCAGCCCTGAAAGCTCTTGCTGGTCCTCATCTCCCACTGGTAACCTCTCAAACGAACCGCAAACACTTGGGCTCTGAACTTGTTTAGCCTACTAAAACTTCCAACGTACACAGCCTCTCCTGCTCAATCTGGCCAAAATTCAACACCGAAATTGCCAACGTCCGGCGATTGCTCCTACACTAAAGGTGCCAGCCCTGAAAGCTCTTGCTGGTCCTCATCTCCCACTGGTAACCTCTCAAACGAACCACAAACACTTGGGCTCTGAACTTGTTTAGCCTACGAAAACTTCCAACGTACACAGCCTCTCCTGCTCAATCTGGCCAGAGCTCAACACCGAAAATGCGAACGTCCAGCGATTGCTCCTACACTAAAGGTGCCAGCCCTGAAAGCTCTTGCTGGTCCTCATCTCCCACTGGTAACCTCTCAAACGAACCACAAACACTTGGGCTCTGAACTTGTTTAGGCTATTAAAACTTCCAACGTACACAGCCTCTCCTGCTCAATCTGGCCAGAGCTCAACACCGAAATTGCGAACGTCCGGCGATTGCTCCTACACTAAAGGTGCCAGCCCTGAAAGCTCTTGCTGGTCCTCATCTCCCACTGGTAACCTCTCAAACGAACCACAAACACTTGGGCTCTGAACTTGTTTAGCCTACTAAAACTTCCAACGTACACAGCCTCTCCTGCTCAATCTGGCCAGAGCTCAACACCGGAATTGCGAACGTCCGGCGATTTGCTCCTACACTGAAGGTGCCAGCCCTGAAAGCTGTTGCTGTTCCTCATCTCCCACTGGTAGCTCTCAAACGAACCACAAACACTTGGGCTCTGAACTTGTTTAGCCTACGAAAACTTCCAACGTACACAGCCTCTCCTGCTCAATCTGGCCAGAGCTCAACACCAAAATTGCGAACGTCTGGCGATTGCTCCTACACTAAAGGTGCCAGCCCTGAAAGCTCTTGCTGATCCTCATCTCCCACTGGTAACCTCTCAAACGAACCACAAACACTTGGGCTCTGAACTTGTTTAGCCTACTAAAACTTCCAACGTACACAGCCTCTCCTGCTCAATCTGGCCAGAGCTCAACACCGGAATTGCGAACGTCCGGCGATTGCTCCTACACTAAAGGTGCCAGCCCTGAAAGCTGTTGCTGTTCCTCATCTCCTACTGGTAACCTCTCAAACGAACCACAAACACTTGGGCTCTGAACTTGTTTAGCCTACTAAAACTTCCAACATACACAGCCTCTCCTGCTCAATCTGGCCAGAGCTCAACACCGAAATTGCGAACGTCCGGCGATTGCTCCTACACTAAAGGTGCCAGCCCTGAAAGCTCTTCCTGATCCTCATCTCCCACTGGTAACCTCTCAAACGAACCACAAACACTTGGGCTCTGAACTTGTTTAGCCTACTAAAACTTCCAACGTACACAGCCTCTCCTGCTCAATCTGGCCAGAGCTCAACACCGAAATTGCGAACGTCCGGCGATTGCTCCTACACTAAAGGTGCCAGCCCTGAAAGCTCTTGCTGGTCCTCATCTCCCACTGGTAACCTCTCAAACGAACCACAAACACTTGGGCTCTGAACTTGTTTAGCCTACGAAAACTTCCAACGTACACAGCCTCTCCTGCTCAATCTGGCCAGAGCTCAACACCGAAATTGCGAACGTCCGGCGATTGCTCCTACACTAAAGGTGCCAGCCCTGAAAGCTGTTGCTGGTCCTTATCTCCCACTGGTAACCTCTCAAACGAACCACAAACACTTGGGCTCTGAACTTGTTTAGGCTACTAAAACTTCCAACGTACACAGCCTCTCCTGCTCAATCTGGCCAGAGCTCAACACCGAAATTGCGAACGTCCAGCGATTGCTCCTACACTAAAGGTGCCAGCCCTGAAAGCTGTTGCTGGTCCTCATCTCCCACTGGTAACCTCTCAAACGAACCACAAACACTTGGGCTCTGAACTTGTTTAGCCTACTAAAACTTCCAACGTACACAGCCTCTCCTGCTCAATCTGGCCAGAGCTCAACACCGAAATTGCGAACGTCCGGCGATTGCTCCTACACTAAAGGTGCCAGCCCTGAAAGCTCTTGCTGGTCCTCATCTCCCACTGGTAACCTCTCAAACGAACCACAAACACTTGGGCTCTGAACTTGTTTAGGCTATTAAAACTTCCAACGTACACAGCCTCTCCTGCTCAATCTGGCCAGAGCTCAACACCGAAAATGTGAACGTCCAGGGATTGCTCCTACACTAAAGGTGCCAGCCCTGAAAGCTCTTGCTGGTCCTCATCTCCCACTGGTAACCTCTCAAACGAACGACAAACACTTGGGCTCTGAACTTGTTTAGCCTACGAAAACTTCCAACGTACACAGCCTCTCCTGCTCAATCTGGCCAAAATTCAACACCGGAATTGCGAACGTCCAGCGATTGCTCCTACACTAAAGGTGCCAGCCCTGAAAGCTCTTGCTGGTCCTCATCTCCCACTGGTAACCTCTCAAACGAACCACAAACACTTGGGCTCTGAACTTGTTTAGGCTACGAAAACTTCCAACGTACACAGCCTCTCCTGCTCAATCTGGCCAGAGCTCAACACCGAAATTGCGAACGTCCGGCGATTGCTCCTACACTAAAGGTGCCAGCCCTGAAAGCTCTTGCTGGTCCTCATCTCCCACTGGTAACCTCTCAAACGAACCACAAACACTTGGGCTCTGAACTTGTTTAGCCTACGAAAACTTCCAACGTACACAGCCTCTCCTGCTCAATCTGGCCAGAGCTCAACACCGAAATTTCGAACGTCCAGCGATTGCTCCTACACTAAAGGTGCCAGCCCTGAAAGCTCTTGCTGGTCCTCATCTCCCACTGGTAACCTCTCAAACTAACCACAAACACTTGGGCTCTGAACTTGTTTAGCCTACTAAAACTTCCAACGTACACAGCCTCTCCTGCTCAATCTGGCCAGAGCTCAACACCGAAATTGCGAACGTCCAGCGATTGCTCCTACACTAAAGGTGCCAGCCCTGAAAGCTCTTGCTGGTCCTCATCTCCCACTGGTAACCTCTCAAACGAACCACAAACACTTGGGCTCTGAACTTGTTTAGCCTACTAAAACTTCCAACGTACACAGCCTCTCCTGCTCAATCTGGCCAGAGCTCAACACCGAAATTGCGAACGTCCAGCAATTGCTCCTACACTAAAGGTGCCAGCCCTGAAAGCTCTTGCTGGTCCTCATCTCCCACTGGTAACCTCTCAAACGAACCACAAACACTTGGGCTCTGAACTTGTTTAGGCTACGAAAACTTCCAACGTACACAGCCTCTCCTGCTCAATCTGGCCAAAATTCAACACCGAAATTGCGAACGTCCGGCGATTGCTCCTACACTAAAGGTGCCAGCCCTGAAAGCTCTTGCTGGTCCTCATCTCCCACTGGTAACCTCTCAAACGAACCGCAAACACTTGGGCTTTGAACTTGTTTAGGCTACGAAAACTTCCAACGTACACAGCCTCTCCTGCTCAATCTGGCCAGAGCTCAACACCGAAATTGCGAACGTCCAGCGATTGCTCCTACACTAAAGGTGCCAGCCCTGAAAGCTGTTGCTGGTCCTCATCTCCCACTGGTAACCTCTCAAACGAACCACAAACACTTGGGCTCTGAACTTGTTTAGCCTACGAAAACTTCCAACGTACACACCCTCTCCTGCTCAATCTGGCCAAAATTCAACACCGGAATTGCGAACGTCCGGCGATTGCTCCTACTCTAAAGGTGCCAGCCCTGAAAGCTCTTGCTGGTCCTCATCTCCCACTGGTAACCTCTCAAACGAACCACAAACACTTGGGCTCTGAACTTGTTTAGCCTACTAAAACTTCCAACGTACACAGCCTCTCCTGCTCAATCTGGCCAGAGCTCAACACCGAAATTGCGAACGTCCGGCGATTGCTCCTACACTAAAGGTGCCAGCCCTGAAAGCTCTTGCTGGTCCTCATCTCCCACTGGTAACCTCTCAAACGAACCACAAACACTTGGGCTCTGAACTTGTTTAGCCTACTAAAACTTCCAACGTACACAGCCTCTCCTGCTCAATCTGGCCAAAATTCAACACCGAAATTGCGAACGTCCGGCGATTGCTCCTACACTAAAGGTGCCAGCCCTGAAAGCTCTTCCTGATCCTCATCTCCCACTGGTAACCTCTCAAACGAACCACAAACACTTGGGCTCTGAACTTGTTTAGGCTACTAAAACTTCCAACGTACACAGCCTCTCCTGCTCAATCTGGCCAGAGCTCAACACCGAAATTGCGAACGTCCGGCGATTGCTCCTACACTAAAGGTGCCAGCCCTGAAAGCTCTTGCTGGTCCTCATCTCCCACTGGTAACCTCTCAAACGAACCACAAACACTTGGGCTCTGAACTTGTTTAGCCTACGAAAACTTCCAACGTACACAGCCTCTCCTGCTCAATCTGGCCAGAGCTCAACACCGGAATTGCGAACGTCCGGCGATTGCTCCTACACTGAAGGTGCCAGCCCTGAAAGCTGTTGCTGTTCCTCATCTCCCACTGGTAACCTCTCAAACGAACCACAAACACTTGGGCTCTGAACTTGTTTAGCCTACGAAAACTTCCAACGTACACAGCCTCTCCTGCTCAATCTGGCCAGAGCTCAACACCAAAATTGCGAACGTCCGGCGATTGCTCCTACACTAAAGGTGCCAGCCCTGAAAGCTCTTGCTGGTCCTCATCTCCCACTGGTAACCTCTCAAACGAACCGCAAACACTTGGGCTCTGAACTTGTTTAGGCTACTAAAACTTCCAACGTACACAGCCTCTCCTGCTCAATCTGGCCAGAGCTCAACACCGAAATTGCGAACGTCCGGCGATTGCTCCTACACTAAAGGTGCCAGCCCTGAAAGCTCTTGCTGGTCCTCATCTCCCACTGGTAACCTCTCAAACGAACCACAAACACTTGGGCTCTGAACTTGTTTAGCCTACGAAAACTTCCAACGTACACAGCCTCTCCTGCTCAATCTGGCCAGAGCTCAACACCGAAATTTCGAACGTCCAGCGATTGCTCCTACACTAAAGGTGCCAGCCCTGAAAGCTCTTGCTGGTCCTCATCTCCCACTGGTAACCTCTCAAACTAACCACAAACACTTGGGCTCTGAACTTGTTTAGCCTACTAAAACTTCCAACGTACACAGCCTCTCCTGCTCAATCTGGCCAGAGCTCAACACCGAAATTGCGAACGTCCAGCGATTGCTCCTACACTAAAGGTGCCAGCCCTGAAAGCTCTTGCTGGTCCTCATCTCCCACTGGTAACCTCTCAAACGAACCACAAACACTTGGGCTCTGAACTTGTTTAGCCTACTAAAACTTCCAACGTACACAGCCTCTCCTGCTCAATCTGGCCAGAGCTCAACACCGAAATTGCGAACGTCCAGCAATTGCTCCTACACTAAAGGTGCCAGCCCTGAAAGCTCTTGCTGGTCCTCATCTCCCACTGGTAACCTCTCAAACGAACCACAAACACTTGGGCTCTGAACTTGTTTAGCCTACGAAAACTTCCAACGTACACAGCCTCTCCTGCTCAATCTGGCCAAAATTCAACACCGAAATTGCGAACGTCCGGCGATTGCTCCTACACTAAAGGTGCCAGCCCTGAAAGCTCTTGCTGGTCCTCATCTCCCACTGGTAACCTCTCAAACGAACCGCAAACACTTGGGCTTTGAACTTGTTTAGGCTACGAAAACTTCCAACGTACACAGCCTCTCCTGCTCAATCTGGCCAGAGCTCAACACCGAAATTGCGAACGTCCAGCGATTGCTCCTACACTAAAGGTGCCAGCCCTGAAAGCTGTTGCTGGTCCTCATCTCCCACTGGTAACCTCTCAAACGAACCACAAACACTTGGGCTCTGAACTTGTTTAGCCTACGAAAACTTCCAACGTACACACCCTCTCCTGCTCAATCTGGCCAAAATTCAACACCGGAATTGCGAACGTCCGGCGATTGCTCCTACTCTAAAGGTGCCAGCCCTGAAAGCTCTTGCTGGTCCTCATCTCCCACTGGTAACCTCTCAAACGAACCACAAACACTTGGGCTCTGAACTTGTTTAGCCTACTAAAACTTCCAACGTACACAGCCTCTCCTGCTCAATCTGGCCAGAGCTCAACACCGAAATTGCGAACGTCCGGCGATTGCTCCTACACTAAAGGTGCCAGCCCTGAAAGCTCTTGCTGGTCCTCATCTCCCACTGGTAACCTCTCAAACGAACCACAAACACTTGGGCTCTGAACTTGTTTAGCCTACTAAAACTTCCAACGTACACAGCCTCTCCTGCTCAATCTGGCCAAAATTCAACACCGAAATTGCCAACGTCCGGCGATTGCTCCTACACTAAAGGTGCCAGCCCTGAAAGCTCTTCCTGATCCTCATCTCCCACTGGTAACCTCTCAAACGAACCACAAACACTTGGGCTCTGAACTTGTTTAGGCTACTAAAACTTCCAACGTACACAGCCTCTCCTGCTCAATCTGGCCAGAGCTCAACACCGAAATTGCGAACGTCCGGCGATTGCTCCTACACTAAAGGTGCCAGCCCTGAAAGCTCTTGCTGGTCCTCATCTCCCACTGGTAACCTCTCAAACGAACCACAAACACTTGGGCTCTGAACTTGTTTAGCCTATGAAAACTTCCAACGTACACAGCCTCTCCTGCTCAATCTGGCCAGAGCTCAACACCGGAATTGCGAACGTCCGGCGATTGCTCCTACACTGAAGGTGCCAGCCCTGAAAGCTGTTGCTGTTCCTCATCTCCCACTGGTAACCTCTCAAACGAACCACAAACACTTGGGCTCTGAACTTGTTTAGCCTACGAAAACTTCCAACGTACACAGCCTCTCCTGCTCAATCTGGCCAGAGCTCAACACCAAAATTGCGAACGTCCGGCGATTGCTCCTACACTAAAGGTGCCAGCCCTGAAAGCTCTTGCTGGTCCTCATCTCCCACTGGTAACCTCTCAAACGAACCGCAAACACTTGGGCTCTGAACTTGTTTAGGCTACTAAAACTTCCAACGTACACACCCTCTCCTGCTCAATCTGGCCAGAGCTCAACACCGAAATTGCGAACGTCCAGGGATTGCTCCTACACTAAAGGTGCCAGCCCTGAAAGCTCTTGCTGGTCCTCATCTCCCACTGGTAACCTCTCAAACGAACCACAAACACTTGGGCTCTGAACTTGTTTAGCCTACGAAAACTTCCAACGTACACACCCTCTCCTGCTCAATCTGGCCAAAATTCAACACCGGAATTGCGAACGTCCGGCGATTGCTCCTACTCTAAAGGTGCCAGCCCTGAAAGCTCTTGCTGGTCCTCATCTCCCACTGGTAACCTCTCAAACGAACCACAAACACTTGGGCTCTGAACTTGTTTAGCCTACTAAAACTTCCAACGTACACAGCCTCTCCTGCTCAATCTGGCCAGAGCTCAACACCGAAATTGCGAACGTCCGGCGATTGCTCCTACACTAAAGGTGCCAGCCCTGAAAGCTCTTCCTGATCCTCATCTCCCACTGGTAACCTCTCAAACGAACCACAAACACTTGGGCTCTGAACTTGTTTAGCCTACTAAAACTTCCAACGTACACAGCCTCTCCTGCTCAATCTGGCCAAAATTCAACACCGAAATTGCGAACGTCCGGCGATTGCTCCTACACTAAAGGTGCCAGCCCTGAAAGCTCTTCCTGATCCTCATCTCCCACTGGTAACCTCTCAAACGAACCACAAACACTTGGCTCTGAACTTGTTTAGCCTACTAAAACTTCCAACGTACACAGCCTCTCCTGCTCAATCTGGCCAGAGCTCAACACCGAAATTGCGAACGTCCAGCGATTGCTCCTACACTAAAGGTGCCAGCCCTGAAAGCTCTTGCTGGTCCTCATCTCCCACTGGTAACCTCTCAAACGAACCACAAACACTTGGGCTCTGAACTTGTTTAGCCTACTAAAACTTCCAACGTACACAGCCTCTCCTGCTCAATCTGGCCAGAGCTCAACACCGAAATTGCGAACGTCCAGCGATTGCTCCTACACTAAAGGTGCCAGCCCTGAAAGCTCTTGCTGGTCCTCATCTCCCACTGGTAACCTCTCAAACGAACCGCAAACACTTGGGCTCTGAACTTGTTTAGCCTACTAAAACTTCCAACGTACACAGCCTCTCCTGCTCAATCTGGCCAAAATTCAACACCGAAATTGCCAACGTCCGGCGATTGCTCCTACACTAAAGGTGCCAGCCCTGAAAGCTCTTGCTGTCCTCATCTCCCACTGGTAACCTCTCAAACGAACCACAAACACTTGGGCTCTGAACTTGTTTAGCCTACTAAAACTTCCAACGTACACAGCCTCTCCTGCTCAATCTGGCCAGAGCTCAACACCGAAAATGCGAACGTCCAGCGATTGCTCCTACACTAAAGGTGCCAGCCCTGAAAGCTCTTGCTGGTCCTCATCTCCCACTGGTAACCTCTCAAACGAACCACAAACACTTGGGCTCTGAACTTGTTTAGGCTATTAAAACTTCCAACGTACACAGCCTCTCCTGCTCAATCTGGCCAGAGCTCAACACCGAAATTGCGAACGTCCGGCGATTGCTCCTACACTAAAGGTGCCAGCCCTGAAAGCTCTTGCTGGTCCTCATCTCCCACTGGTAACCTCTCAAACGAACCACAAACACTTGGGCTCTGAACTTGTTTAGGCTACTAAAACTTCCAACGTACACAGCCTCTCCTGCTCAATCTGGCCAGAGCTCAACACCGAAATTGCGAACGTCCGGCGATTGCTCCTACACTAAAGGTGCCAGCCCTGAAAGCTGTTGCTGTTCCTCATCTCCCACTGGTAGCTCTCAAACGAACCACAAACACTTGGGCTCTGAACTTGTTTAGCCTACGAAAACTTCCAACGTACACAGCCTCTCCTGCTCAATCTGGCCAGAGCTCAACAACGAAATTGCGAACGTCTGGCGATTGCTCCTACACTAAAGGTGCCAGCCCTGAAAGCTCTTGCTGATCCTCATCTCCCACTGGTAACCTCTCAAACGAACCACAAACACTTGGGCTCTGAACTTGTTTAGCCTACTAAAACTTCCAACGTACACAGCCTCTCCTGCTCAATCTGGCCAAAATTCAACACCGGAATTGCGAACGTCCGGCGATTGCTCCTACACTAAAGGTGCCAGCCCTGAAAGCTGTTGCTGTTCCTCATCTCCCACTGGTAACCTCTCAAACGAACCACAAACACTTGGGCTCTGAACTTGTTTAGCCTACTAAAACTTCCAACGTACACAGCCTCTCCTGCTCAATCTGGCCAGAGCTCAACACCGAAATTGCGAACGTCCGGCGATTGCTCCTACACTAAAGGTGCCAGCCCTGAAAGCTCTTGCTGATCCTTATCTCCCACTGGTAACCTCTCAAACGAACCACAAACACTTGGGCTCTGAACTTGTTTAGCCTACTAAAACTTCCAACGTACACAGCCTCTCCTGCTCAATCTGGCCAAAATTCAACACCGAAATTGCGAACGTCCGGCGATTGCTCCTACACTAAAGGTGCCAGCCCTGAAAGCTCTTGCTGGTCCTCATCTCCCACTGGTAACCTCTCAAACGAACCGCAAACACTTGGGCTTTGAACTTGTTTAGGCTACTAAAACTTCCAACGTACACAGCCTCTCCTGCTCAATCTGGCCAGAGCTCAACACCGAAATTGCGAACGTCCAGGGATTGCTCCTACACTAAAGGTGCCAGCCCTGAAAGCTGTTGCTGGTCCTCATCTCCCACTGGTAACCTCTCAAACGAACCGCAAACACTTGGGCTCTGAACTTGTTTAGCCTACGAAAACTTCCAACGTACACACCCTCTCCTGCTCAATCTGGCCAAAATTCAACACCGGAATTGCGAACGTCCGGCGATTGCTCCTACTCTAAAGGTGCCAGCCCTGAAAGCTCTTGCTGGTCCTCATCTCCCACAGGTAACCTCTCAAACGAACCACAAACACTTGGGCTCTGAACTTGTTTAGCCTACTAAAACTTCCAACGTACACAGCCTCTCCTGCTCAATCTGGCCAGAGCTCAACACCGAAATTGCGAACGTCCGGCGATTGCTCCTACACTAAAGGTGCCAGCCCTGAAAGCTCTTGCTGGTCCTCATCTCCCACTGGTAACCTCTCAAACGAACCACAAACACTTGGGCTCTGAACTTGTTTAGCCTACTAAAACTTCCAACGTACACAGCCTCTCCTGCTCAATCTGGCCAAAATTCAACACCGAAATTGCGAACGTCCGGCGATTGCTCCTACACTAAAGGTGCCAGCCCTGAAAGCTCTTCCTGATCCTCATCTCCCACTGGTAACCTCTCAAACGAACCACAAACACTTGGGCTCTGAACTTGTTTAGCCTACTAAAACTTCCAACGTACACAGCCTCTCCTGCTCAATCTGGCCAGAGCTCAACACCGAAATTGCGAACGTCCAGAGATTGCTCCTACACTAAAGGTGCCAGCCCTGAAAGCTCTTGCTGGTCCTCATCTCCCACTGGTAACCTCTCAAACGAACCACAAACACTTGGGCTCTGAACTTGTTTAGCCTACGAAAACTTCCAACGTACACAGCCTCTCCTGCTCAATCTGGCCAGAGCTCAACACCGGAATTGCGAACGTCCGGCGATTGCTCCTACACTGAAGGTGCCAGCCCTGAAAGCTGTTGCTGTTCCTCATCTCCCACTGGTAACCTCTCAAACGAACCACAAACACTTGGGCTCTGAACTTGTTTAGCCTACGAAAACTTCCAACGTACACAGCCTCTCCTGCTCAATCTGGCCAGAGCTCAACACCAAAATTGCGAACGTCCAGCGATTGCTCCTACACTAAAGGCGCCAGCCCTGAAAGCTCTTGCTGGTCCTCATCTCCCACTGGTAACCTCTCAAACGAACCGCAAACACTTGGGCTCTGAACTTGTTTAGGCTACTAAAACTTCCAACGTACACAGCCTCTCCTGCTCAATCTGGCCAGAGCTCAACACCGAAATTGCGAACGTCCAGGGATTGCTCCTACACTAAAGGTGCCAGCCCTGAAAGCTGTTGCTGGTCCTCATCTCCCACTGGTAACCTCTCAAACGAACCACAAACACTTGGCCTCTGAACTTGTTTAGCCTACTAAAACTTCCAACGTACACACCCTCTCCTGCTCAATCTGGCCAAAATTCAACACCGGAATTGCGAACGTCCGGCGATTGCTCCTACTCTGAAGGTGCCAGCCCTGAAAGCTCTTGCTGGTCCTCATCTCCCACTGGTAACCTCTCAAACGAACCACAAACACTTGGGCTCTGAACTTGTTTAGCCTACTAAAACTTCCAACGTACACAGCCTCTCCTGCTCAATCTGGCCAGAGCTCAACACCAAAATTGCGAACGTCCGGCGATTGCTCCTACACTAAAGGTGCCAGCCCTGAAAGCTCTTCCTGATCCTCATCTCCACTGGTAACCTCTCAAACGAACCACAAACACTTGGGCTCTGAACTTGTTTAGCCTACTAAAACTTCCAACGTACACAGCCTCTCCTGCTCAATCTGGCCAAAATTCAACACCGAAATTGCGAACGTCCGGCGATTGCTCCTACACTAAAGGTGCCAGCCCTGAAAGCTCTTCCTGATCCTCATCTCCCACTGGTAACCTCTCAAACGAACCACAAACACTTGGGCTCTGAACTTGTTTAGCCTACGAAAACTTCCAACGTACACAGCCTCTCCTGCTCAATCTGGCCAGAGCTCAACACCGAAATTGCGAACGTCCGGCGATTGCTCCTACACTAAAGGTGCCAGCCCTGAAAGCTCTTGCTGGTCCTCATCTCCCACTGGTAACCTCTCAAACGAACCACAAACACTTGGGCTCTGAACTTGTTTAGCCTACTAAAACTTCCAACGTACACAGCCTCTCCTGCTCAATCTGGCCAGAGCTCAACACCGAAATTGCGAACGTCCGGCGATTGCTCCTACACTAAAGGTGCCAGCCCTGAAAGCTCTTCCTGATCCTCATCTCCACTGGTAACCTCTCAAACGAACCACAAACACTTGGGCTCTGAACTTGTTTAGCCTACTAAAACTTCCAACGTACACAGCCTCTCCTGCTCAATCTGGCCAAAATTCAACACCGAAATTGCGAACGTCCGGCGATTGCTCCTACACTAAAGGTGCCAGCCCTGAAAGCTCTTCCTGATCCTCATCTCCCACTGGTAACCTCTCAAACGAACCACAAACACTTGGGCTCTGAACTTGTTTAGCCTACGAAAACTTCCAACGTACACAGCCTCTCCTGCTCAATCTGGCCAGAGCTCAACACCGAAATTGCGAACGTCCGGCGATTGCTCCTACACTAAAGGTGCCAGCCCTGAAAGCTCTTGCTGGTCCTCATCTCCCACTGGTAACCTCTCAAACGAACCACAAACACTTGGGCTCTGAACTTGTTTAGCCTACTAAAACTTCCAACGTACACAGCCTCTCCTGCTCAATCTGGCCAGAGCTCAACACCGAAATTGCGAACGTCCAGCGATTGCTCCTACACTAAAGGTGCCAGCCCTGAAAGCTCTTGCTGGTCCTCATCTCCCACTGGTAACCTCTCAAACGAACCACAAACACTTGGGCTCTGAACTTGTTTAGGCTATTAAAACTTCCAACGTACACAGCCTCTCCTGCTCAATCTGGCCAGAGCTCAACACCGAAATTGCGAACGTCCGGCGATTGCTCCTACACTAAAGGTGCCAGCCCTGAAAGCTCTTGCTGGTCCTCATCTCCCACTGGTAACCTCTCAAACGAACCACAAACACTTGGGCTCTGAACTTGTTTAGGCTACTAAAACTTCCAACGTACACAGCCTCTCCTGCTCAATCTGGCCAGAGCTCAACACCGAAATTGCGAACGTCCGGCGATTGCTCCTACACTAAAGGTGCCAGCCCTGAAAGCTGTTGCTGTTCCTCATCTCCCACTGGTAGCTCTCAAACGAACCACAAACACTTGGGCTCTGAACTTGTTTAGCCTACTAAAACTTCCAACGTACACAGCCTCTCCTGCTCAATCTGGCCAGAGCTCAACACCAAAATTGCGAACGTCTGGCGATTGCTCCTACACTAAAGGTGCCAGCCCTGAAAGCTCTTGCTGATCCTCATCTCCCACTGGTAACCTCTCAAACGAACCACAAACACTTGGGCTCTGAACTTGTTTAGCCTACTAAAACTTCCAACGTACACAGCCTCTCCTGCTCAATCTGGCCAGAGCTCAACACCGGAATTGCGAACGTCCGGCGATTGCTCCTACACTAAAGGTGCCAGCCCTGAAAGCTGTTGCTGTTCCTCATCTCCCACTGGTAACCTCTCAAACGAACCACAAACACTTGGGCTCTGAACTTGTTTAGCCTACTAAAACTTCCAACGTACACAGCCTCTCCTGCTCAATCTGGCCAGAGCTCAACACCAAAATTGCGAACGTCCGGCGATTGCTCCTACACTAAAGGTGCCAGCCCTGAAAGCTCTTGCTGATCCTTATCTCCCACTGGTAACCTCTCAAACGAACCACAAACACTTGGGCTCTGAACTTGTTTAGCCTACTAAAACTTCCAACGTACACAGCCTCTCCTGCTCAATCTGGCCAAAATTCAACACCGAAATTGCGAACGTCCGGCGATTGCTCCTACACTAAAGGTGCCAGCCCTGAAAGCTCTTGCTGGTCCTCATCTCCCACTGGTAACCTCTCAAACGAACCGCAAACACTTGGGCTTTGAACTTGTTTAGGCTACTAAAACTTCCAACGTACACAGCCTCTCCTGCTCAATCTGGCCAGAGCTCAACACCGAAATTGCGAACGTCCAGGGATTGCTCCTACACTAAAGGTGCCAGCCCTGAAAGCTGTTGCTGGTCCTCATCTCCCACTGGTAACCTCTCAAACGAACCGCAAACACTTGGGCTCTGAACTTGTTTAGCCTACGAAAACTTCCAACGTACACACCCTCTCCTGCTCAATCTGGCCAAAATTCAACACCGGAATTGCGAACGTCCGGCGATTGCTCCTACTCTAAAGGTGCCAGCCCTGAAAGCTCTTGCTGGTCCTCATCTCCCACAGGTAACCTCTCAAACGAACCACAAACACTTGGGCTCTGAACTTGTTTAGCCTACTAAAACTTCCAACGTACACAGCCTCTCCTGCTCAATCTGGCCAGAGCTCAACACCGAAATTGCGAACGTCCGGCGATTGCTCCTACACTAAAGGTGCCAGCCCTGAAAGCTCTTGCTGGTCCTCATCTCCCACTGGTAACCTCTCAAACGAACCACAAACACTTGGGCTCTGAACTTGTTTAGCCTACTAAAACTTCCAACGTACACAGCCTCTCCTGCTCATCCAAAATTCAACACCGAAATTGCGAACGTCCGGCGATTGCTCTCTACACTAAAGGTGCCAGCCCTGAAAGCTCTTCCTGATCCTCATCTCCCACTGGTAAACCTCTCAAACGAACCACAAACACTTGGGCTCTGAACTTGTTTAGCCTACTAAAACTTCCAACGTACACAGCCTCTCCTGCTCAATCTGGCCAGAGCTCAACACCGAAATTGCGAACGTCCAGAGATTGCTCCTACACTAAAGGTGCCAGCCCTGAAAGCTCTTGCTGGTCCTCATCTCCCACTGGTAACCTCTCAAACGAACCACAAACACTTGGGCTCTGAACTTGTTTAGCCTACGAAAACTTCCAACGTACACAGCCTCTCCTGCTCAATCTGGCCAGAGCTCAACACCGGAATTGCGAACGTCCGGCGATTGCTCCTACACTGAAGGTGCCAGCCCTGAAAGCTGTTGCTGTTCCTCATCTCCCCACTGGTAACCTCTCAAACGAACCACAAACACTTGGGCTCTGAACTTGTTTAGCCTACGAAAACTTCCAACGTACACAGCCTCCCCTGCTCAATCTGGCCAGAGCTCAACACCAAAAATTGCGAACGTCCAGCGATTGCTCCTACACTAAAGGTGCCAGCCCTGAAAGCTCTTGCTGGTTCCTCATCTCCCACAGGTAACCTCTCAAACGAACCACAAACACTTGGGCTCTGAACTTGTTTAGGCTACTAAAACTTCCAACGTACACAGCCTCTCCTGCTCAATCTGGCCAGAGCTCAACACCGAAATTGCGAACGTCCAGGGATTGCTCCTACACTAAAGGTGCCAGCCCTGAAAGCTGTTGCTGGTCCTCATCTCCCACTGGTAACCTCTCAAACGAACCACAAACACTTGGGCTCTGAACTTGTTTAGCCTACAAAAACTTCCAACGTACACACCCTCTCCTGCTCAATCTGGCCAAAATTCAACACCGGAATTGCGAACGTCCGGCGATTGCTCCTACTCTGAAGGTGCCAGCCCTGAAAGCTCTTGCTGGTCCTCATCTCCCACTGGTAACCTCTCAAACGAACCACAAACACTTGGGCTCTGAACTTGTTTAGCCTACTAAAACTTCCAACGTACACAGCCTCTCCTGCTCAATCTGGCCAGAGCTCAACAACGAAATTGCGAACGTCCGGCGATTGCTCCTACACTAAAGGTGCCAGCCCTGAAAGCTCTTCCTGATCCTCATCTCCACTGGTAACCTCTCAAACGAACCACAAACACTTGGGCTCTGAACTTGTTTAGCCTACTAAAACTTCCAACGTACACAGCCTCTCCTGCTCAATCTGGCCAAAATTCAACACCGAAATTGCGAACGTCCGGCGATTGCTCCTACACTAAAGGTGCCAGCCCTGAAAGCTCTTCCTGATCCTCATCTCCCACTGGTAACCTCTCAAACGAACCACAAACACTTGGGCTCTGAACTTGTTTAGCCTACGAAAACTTCCAACGTACACAGCCTCTCCTGCTCAATCTGGCCAGAGCTCAACACCGAAATTGCGAACGTCCGGCGATTGCTCCTACACTAAAGGTGCCAGCCCTGAAAGCTCTTGCTGGTCCTCATCTCCCACTGGTAACCTCTCAAACGAACCACAAACACTTGGGCTCTGAACTTGTTTAGCCTACTAAAACTTCCAACGTACACAGCCTCTCCTGCTCAATCTGGCCAGAGCTCAACACCGAAATTGCGAACGTCCGGCGATTGCTCCTACACTAAAGGTGCCAGCCCTGAAAGCTCTTCCTGATCCTCATCTCCACTGGTAACCTCTCAAACGAACCACAAACACTTGGGCTCTGAACTTGTTTAGCCTACTAAAACTTCCAACGTACACAGCCTCTCCTGCTCAATCTGGCCAAAATTCAACACCGAAATTGCGAACGTCCGGCGATTGCTCCTACACTAAAGGTGCCAGCCCTGAAAGCTCTTCCTGATCCTCATCTCCCACTGGTAACCTCTCAAACGAACCACAAACACTTGGGCTCTGAACTTGTTTAGCCTACGAAAACTTCCAACGTACACAGCCTCTCCTGCTCAATCTGGCCAGAGCTCAACACCGAAATTGCGAACGTCCGGCGATTGCTCCTACACTAAAGGTGCCAGCCCTGAAAGCTCTTGCTGGTCCTCATCTCCCACTGGTAACCTCTCAAACGAACCACAAACACTTGGGCTCTGAACTTGTTTAGCCTACTAAAACTTCCAACGTACACAGCCTCTCCTGCTCAATCTGGCCAGAGCTCAACACCGAAATTGCGAACGTCCAGCGATTGCTCCTACACTAAAGGTGCCAGCCCTGAAAGCTCTTGCTGGTCCTCATCTCCCACTGGTAACCTCTCAAACGAACCGCAAACACTTGGGCTCTGAACTTGTTTAGCCTACTAAAACTTCCAACGTACACAGCCTCTCCTGCTCAATCTGGCCAAAATTCAACACCGAAATTGCCAACGTCCGGCGATTGCTCCTACACTAAAGGTGCCAGCCCTGAAAGCTGTTGCTGGTCCTCATCTCCCACTGGTAACCTCTCAAACGAACCACAAACACTTGGGCTCTGAACTTGTTTAGCCTACTAAAACTTCCAACGTACACAGCCTCTCCTGCTCAATCTGGCCAGAGCTCAACACCGAAAATGCGAACGTCCAGCGATTGCTCCTACACTAAAGGTGCCAGCCCTGAAAGCTCTTGCTGGTCCTCATCTCCCACTGGTAACCTCTCAAACGAACCACAAACACTTGGGCTCTGAACTTGTTTAGGCTATTAAAACTTCCAACGTACACAGCCTCTCCTGCTCAATCTGGCCAGAGCTCAACACCGAAATTGCGAACGTCCGGCGATTGCTCCTACACTAAAGGTGCCATCCCTGAAAGCTCTTGCTGGTCCTCATCTCCCACTGGTAACCTCTCAAACGAACCACAAACACTTGGGCTCTGAACTTGTTTAGCCTACTAAAACTTCCAACGTACACAGCCTCTCCTGCTCAATCTGGCCAGAGCTCAACACCGGAATTGCGAACGTCCGGCGATTGCTCCTACACTGAAGGTGCCAGCCCTGAAAGCTCTTGCTGTTCCTCATCTCCCACTGGTAGCTCTCAAACGAACCACAAACACTTGGGCTCTGAACTTGTTTAGCCTACGAAAACTTCCAACGTACACAGCCTCTCCTGCTCAATCTGGCCAGAGCTCAACACCAAAATTGCGAACGTCTGGCGATTGCTCCTACACTAAAGGTGCCAGCCCTGAAAGCTCTTGCTGATCCTCATCTCCCACTGGTAACCTCTCAAACGAACCACAAACACTTGGGCTCTGAACTTGTTTAGCCTACTAAAACTTCCAACGTACACAGCCTCTCCTGCTCAATCTGGCCAGAGCTCAACACCGGAATTGCGAACGTCCGGCGATTGCTCCTACACTAAAGGTGCCAGCCCTGAAAGCTGTTGCTGTTCCTCATCTCCCACTGGTAACCTCTCAAACGAACCACAAACACTTGGGCTCTGAACTTGTTTAGCCTACTAAAACTTCCAACGTACACAGCCTCTCCTGCTCAATCTGGCCAGAGCTCAACACCGAAATTGCGAACGTCCGGCGATTGCTCCTACACTAAAGGTGCCAGCCCTGAAAGCTCTTGCTGATCCTCATCTCCCACTGGTAACCTCTCAAACGAACCACAAACACTTGGGCTCTGAACTTGTTTAGCCTACTAAAACTTCCAACGTACACAGCCTCTCCTGCTCAATCTGGCCAGAGCTCAACACCGAAATTGCGAACGTCCGGCGATTGCTCCTACACTAAAGGTGCCAGCCCTGAAAGCTCTTGCTGGTCCTCATCTCCCACTGGTAACCTCTCAAACGAACCACAAACACTTGGGCTCTGAACTTGTTTAGCCTACGAAAACTTCCAACGTACACAGCCTCTCCTGCTCAATCTGGCCAGAGCTCAACACCGAAATTGCGAACGTCCGGCGATTGCTCCTACACTAAAGGTGCCAGCCCTGAAAGCTGTTGCTGGTCCTTATCTCCCACTGGTAACCTCTCAAACGAACCACAAACACTTGGGCTCTGAACTTGTTTAGGCTACTAAAACTTCCAACGTACACAGCCTCTCCTGCTCAATCTGGCCAGAGCTCAACACCGAAATTGCGAACGTCCAGCGATTGCTCCTACACTAAAGGTGCCAGCCCTGAAAGCTCTTGCTGGTCCTCATCTCCCACTGGTAACCTCTCAAACGAACCACAAACACTTGGGCTCTGAACTTGTTTAGCCTACTAAAACTTCCAACGTACACAGCCTCTCCTGCTCAATCTGGCCAGAGCTCAACACCGAAATTGCGAACGTCCGGCGATTGCTCCTACACTAAAGGTGCCAGCCCTGAAAGCTCTTGCTGGTCCTCATCTCCCACTGGTAACCTCTCAAACGAACCACAAACACTTGGGCTCTGAACTTGTTTAGGCTATTAAAACTTCCAACGTACACAGCCTCTCCTGCTCAATCTGGCCAGAGCTCAACACCGAAAATGTGAACGTCCAGGGATTGCTCCTACACTAAAGGTGCCAGCCCTGAAAGCTCTTCCTGATCCTCATCTCCCACTGGTAACCTCTCAAACGAACGACAAACACTTGGGCTCTGAACTTGTTTAGCCTACGAAAACTTCCAACGTACACAGCCTCTCCTGCTCAATCTGGCCAAAATTCAACACCGGAATTGCGAACGTCCAGCGATTGCTCCTACACTAAAGGTGCCAGCCCTGAAAGCTCTTGCTGGTCCTCATCTCCCACTGGTAACCTCTCAAACGAACCACAAACACTTGGGCTCTGAACTTGTTTAGGCTACGAAAACTTCCAACGTACACAGCCTCTCCTGCTCAATCTGGCCAGAGCTCAACACCGAAATTGCGAACGTCCGGCGATTGCTCCTACACTAAAGGTGCCAGCCCTGAAAGCTCTTGCTGGTCCTCATCTCCCACTGGTAACCTCTCAAACGAACCACAAACACTTGGGCTCTGAACTTGTTTAGCCTACAAAAACTTCCAACGTACACAGCCTCTCCTGCTCAATCTGGCCAGAGCTCAACACCGAAATTGCGAACGTCCAGCGATTGCTCCTACACTAAAGGTGCCAGCCCTGAAAGCTCTTGCTGGTCCTCATCTCCCACTGGTAACCTCTCAAACTAACCACAAACACTTGGGCTCTGAACTTGTTTAGCCTACGAAAACTTCCAACGTACACAGCCTCTCCTGCTCAATCTGGCCAGAGCTCAACACCGAAATTGCGAACGTCCAGCGATTGCTCCTACACTAAAGGTGCCAGCCCTGAAAGCTCTTGCTGGTCCTCATCTCCCACTGGTAACCTCTCAAACGAACCACAAACACTTGGGCTCTGAACTTGTTTAGCCTACGAAAACTTCCAACGTACACAGCCTCTCCTGCTCAATCTGGCCAGAGCTCAACACCGAAATTGCGAACGTCCGGCGATTGCTCCTACACTAAAGGTGCCAGCCCTGAAAGCTCTTGCTGGTCCTCATCTCCCACTGGTAACCTCTCAAACGAACCACAAACACTTGGGCTCTGAACTTGTTTAGCCTACGAAAACTTCCAACGTACACAGCCTCTCCTGCTCAATCTGGCCAGAGCTCAACACCGAAATTGCGAACGTCCGGCGATTGCTCCTACACTAAAGGTGCCAGCCCTGAAAGCTCTTGCTGGTCCTCATCTCCCACTGGTAACCTCTCAAACGAACCACAAACACTTGGGCTCTGAACTTGTTTAGCCTACGAAAACTTCCAACGTACACAGCCTCTCCTGCTCAATCTGGCCAGAGCTCAACACCGAAATTGCGAACGTCCGGCGATTGCTCCTACACTAAAGGTGCCAGCCCTGAAAGCTCTTGCTGGTCCTCATCTCCCACTGGTAACCTCTCAAACGAACCACAAACACTTGGGCTCTGAACTTGTTTAGCCTACGAAAACTTCCAACGTACACAGCCTCTCCTGCTCAATCTGGCCAGAGCTCAACACCGAAATTGCGAACGTCCGGCGATTGCTCCTACACTAAAGGTGCCAGCCCTGAAAGCTCTTGCTGGTCCTCATCTCCCACTGGTAACCTCTCAAACGAACCACAAACACTTGGGCTCTGAACTTGTTTAGGCTACGAAAACTTCCAACGTACACAGCCTCTCCTGCTCAATCTGGCCAGAGCTCAACACCGAAATTGCGAACGCCCAGAGATTGCTCCTACACTAAAGGTGCCAGCCCTGAAAGCTCTTGCTGATCCTCATCTCCCACTGGTAACCTCTCAAACGAACCACAAACACTTGGGCTCTGAACTTGTTTAGCCTACGAAAACTTCCAACGTACACAGCCTCTCCTGCTCAATCTGGCCAGAGCTCAACACCGAAATTGCGAACGTCCGGCGATTGCTCCTACACTAAAGGTGCCAGCCCTGAAAGCTCTTGCTGGTCCTCATCTCCCACTGGTAACCTCTCAAACAAACCACAAACACTTGGGCTCTGAACTTGTTTAGCCTACGAAAACTTCCAACGTACACAGCCTCTCCTGCTCAATCTGGCCAGAGCTCAACACCGAAATTGCGAACGTCCGGCGATTGCTCCTACACTAAAGGTGCCAGCCCTGAAAGCTGTTGCTGGTCCTTATCTCCCACTGGTAACCTCTCAAACGAACCACAAACACTTGGGCTCTGAACTTGTTTAGGCTACTAAAACTTCCAACGTACACAGCCTCTCCTGCTCAATCTGGCCAGAGCTCAACACCGAAAATGCGAACGTCCAGCGATTGCTCCTACACTAAAGGTGCCAGCCCTGAAAGCTCTTGCTGGTCCTCATCTCCCACTGGTAACCTCTCAAATGAACCACAAACACTTGGGCTCTGAACTTGTTTAGCCTACGAAAACTTCCAACGTACACAGCCTCTCCTGCTCAATCTGGCCAGAGCTCAACACCGAAATTGCGAACGTCCGGCTATTGCTCCTACACTAAAGGTGCCAGCCCTGAAAGCTCTTGCTGGTCCTCATCTCCCACTGGTAACCTCTCAAACGAACCGCAAACACTTGGGCTCTGAACTTGTTTAGCCTAATAAAACTTCCAACGTACACAGCCTCTCCTGCTCAATCTGGCCAGAGCTCAACACCGAAATTGCGAACGTCCAGCGATTGCTCCTACACTAAAGGTGCCAGCCCTGAAAGCTCTTGCTGGTCCTCATCTCCCACTGGTAACCTCTCAAACGAACCACAAACACTTGGGCTCTGAACTTGTTTAGCCTACGAAAACTTCCAACGTACACAGCCTCTCCTGCTCAATCTGGCCAGAGCTCAACACCGAAATTGCGAACGTCCGGCGATTGCTCCTACACTAAAGGTGCCAGCCCTGAAAGCTCTTGCTGATCCTCATCTCCCACTGGTAACCTCTCAAACGAACCACAAACACTTGGGCTCTGAACTTGTTTAGGCTATTAAAACTTCCAACGTACACAGCCTCTCCTGCTCAATCTGGCCAGAGCTCAACACCGAAATTGCGAACGTCCGGCGATTGCTCCTACACTAAAGGTGCCAGCCCTGAAAGCTCTTGCTGGTCCTCATCTCCCACTGGTAACCTCTCAAACGAACCACAAACACTTGGGCTCTGAACTTGTTTAGCCTACGAAAACTTCCAACGTACACAGCCTCTCCTGCTCAATCTGGCCAGAGCTCAACACCGAAATTGCGAACGTCCAGCGATTGCTCCTACACTAAAGGTGCCAGCCCTGAAAGCTCTTGCTGGTCCTCATCTCCCACTGGTAACCTCTCAAACGAACCACAAACACTTGGGCTCTGAACTTGTTTAGGCTACTAAAACTTCCAACGTACACAGCCTCTCCTGCTCAATCTGGCCAAAATTCAACACCGAAATTGCGAACGTCCGGAGATTGCTCCTACACTAAAGGTGCCAGCCCTGAAAGCTCTTGCTGGTCCTCATCTCCCACTGGTAACCTCTCAAACGAACCACAAACACTTGGGCTCTGAACTTGTTTAGGCTACGAAAACTTCCAACGTACACAGCCTCTCCTGCTCAATCTGGCCAGAGCTCAACACCGAAAATGCGAACGTCCAGCGATTGCTCCTACACTAAAGGTGCCAGCCCTGAAAGCTCTTGCTGGTCCTCATCTCCCACTGGTAACCTCTCAAATGAACCACAAACACTTGGGCTCTGAACTTGTTTAGCCTACGAAAACTTCCAACGTACACAGCCTCTCCTGCTCAATCTGGCCAGAGCTCAACACCGAAATTGCGAACGTCCGGCTATTGCTCCTACACTAAAGGTGCCAGCCCTGAAAGCTCTTGCTGGTCCTCATCTCCCACTGGTAACCTCTCAAACGAACCGCAAACACTTGGGCTCTGAACTTGTTTAGCCTAATAAAACTTCCAACGTACACAGCCTCTCCTGCTCAATCTGGCCAGAGCTCAACACCGAAATTGCGAACGTCCGGCGATTGCTCCTACACTAAAGGTGCCAGCCCTGAAAGCTCTTGCTGATCCTCATCTCCCACTGGTAACCTCTCAAACGAACCACAAACACTTGGGCTCTGAACTTGTTTAGCCTACTAAAACTTCCAACGTACACAGCCTCTCCTGCTCAATCTGGCCAGAGCTCAACACCGAAATTGCGAACGTCCGGCGATTGCTCCTACACTAAAGGTGCCAGCCCTGAAAGCTCTTGCTGGTCCTCATCTCCCACTGGTAACCTCTCAAACGAACCACAATCACTTGGGCTCTGAACTTGTTTAGCCTACGAAAACTTCCAACGTACACAGCCTCTCCTGCTCAATCTGGCCAGAGCTCAACACCGAAATTGCGAACGTCCAGCGATTGCTCCTACACTAAAGGTGCCAGCCCTGAAAGCTCTTGCTGGTCCTCATCTCCCACTGGTAACCTCTCAAACGAACCACAAACACTTGGGCTCTGAACTTGTTTAGCCTACTAAAACTTCCAACGTACACAGCCTCTCCTGCTCAATCTGGCCAGAGCTCAACACCGAAATTGCGAACGTCCGGCGATTGCTCCTACACTAAAGGTGCCAGCCCTGAAAGCTCTTGCTGGTCCTCATCTCCCACTGGTAACCTCTCAAACGAACCACAAACACTTGGGCTCTGAACTTGTTTAGGCTATTAAAACTTCCAACGTACACAGCCTCTCCTGCTCAATCTGGCCAGAGCTCAACACCGAAAATGTGAACGTCCAGGGATTGCTCCTACACTAAAGGTGCCAGCCCTGAAAGCTCTTGCTGTTCCTCATCTCCCACTGGTAACCTCTCAAACGAACGACAAACACTTGGGCTCTGAACTTGTTTAGCCTACGAAAACTTCCAACGTACACAGCCTCTCCTGCTCAATCTGGCCAAAATTCAACACCGGAATTGCGAACGTCCAGCGATTGCTCCTACACTAAAGGTGCCAGCCCTGAAAGCTCTTGCTGGTCCTCATCTCCCACTGGTAACCTCTCAAACGAACCACAAACACTTGGGCTCTGAACTTGTTTAGGCTACGAAAACTTCCAACGTACACAGCCTCTCCTGCTCAATCTGGCCAGAGCTCAACACCGAAATTGCGAACGTCCGGCGATTGCTCCTACACTAAAGGTGCCAGCCCTGAAAGCTCTTGCTGGTCCTCATCTCCCACTGGTAACCTCTCAAACGAACCGCAAACACTTGGGCTCTGAACTTGTTTAGCCTACTAGAACTTCCAACGTACACAGCCTCTCCTGCTCAATCTGGCCAGAGCTCAACACCGAAATTGCGAACGTCCGGCGATTGCTCCTACACTAAAGGTGCCAGCCCTGAAAGCTCTTGCTGGTCCTCATCTCCCACTGGTAACCTCTCAAACGAACCACAAACACTTGGGCTCTGAACTTGTTTAGCCTACGAAAACTTCCAACGTACACAGCCTCTCCTGCTCAATCTGGCCAGAGCTCAACACCGAAATTGCGAACGTCCAGCGATTGCTCCTACACTAAAGGTGCCAGCCCTGAAAGCTCTTGCTGGTCCTCATCTCCCACTGGTAACCTCTCAAACGAACCACAAACACTTGGGCTCTGAACTTGTTTAGGCTACTAAAACTTCCAACGTACACAGCCTCTCCTGCTCAATCTGGCCAAAATTCAACACCGAAATTGCGAACGTCCGGAGATTGCTCCTACACTAAAGGTGCCAGCCCTGAAAGCTCTTGCTGGTCCTCATCTCCCACTGGTAACCTCTCAAACGAACCACAAACACTTGGGCTCTGAACTTGTTTAGGCTACGAAAACTTCCAACGTACACAGCCTCTCCTGCTCAATCTGGCCAGAGCTCAACACCGAAATTGCGAACGTCCGGCGATTGCTCCTACACTAAAGGTGCCAGCCCTGAAAGCTCTTGCTGATCCTCATCTCCCACTGGTAACCTCTCAAACGAACCACAAACACTTGGGCTCTGAACTTGTTTAGGCTATTAAAACTTCCAACGTACACAGCCTCTCCTGCTCAATCTGGCCAGAGCTCAACACCGAAATTGCGAACGTCCGGCGATTGCTCCTACTAAAGGTGCCAGCCCTGAAAGCTCTTGCTGGTCCTCATCTCCCACTGGTAACCTCTCAAACGAACCACAAACACTTGGGCTCTGAACTTGTTTAGCCTACGAAAACTTCCAACGTACACAGCCTCTCCTGCTCAATCTGGCCAGAGCTCAACACCGAAATTGCGAACGTCCAGCGATTGCTCCTACACTAAAGGTGCCAGCCCTGAAAGCTCTTGCTGGTCCTCATCTCCCACTGGTAACCTCTCAAACGAACCACAAACACTTGGGCTCTGAACTTGTTTAGGCTACTAAAACTTCCAACGTACACAGCCTCTCCTGCTCAATCTGGCCAAAATTCAACACCGAAATTGCGAACGTCCGGAGATTGCTCCTACACTAAAGGTGCCAGCCCTGAAAGCTCTTGCTGGTCCTCATCTCCCACTGGTAACCTCTCAAACGAACCACAAACACTTGGGCTCTGAACTTGTTTAGGCTACGAAAACTTCCAACGTACACAGCCTCTCCTGCTCAATCTGGCCAGAGCTCAACACCGAAAATGCGAACGTCCAGCGATTGCTCCTACACTAAAGGTGCCAGCCCTGAAAGCTCTTGCTGGTCCTCATCTCCCACTGGTAACCTCTCAAATGAACCACAAACACTTGGGCTCTGAACTTGTTTAGCCTACGAAAACTTCCAACGTACACAGCCTCTCCTGCTCAATCTGGCCAGAGCTCAACACCGAAATTGCGAACGTCCGGCTATTGCTCCTACACTAAAGGTGCCAGCCCTGAAAGCTCTTGCTGGTCCTCATCTCCCACTGGTAACCTCTCAAACGAACCGCAAACACTTGGGCTCTGAACTTGTTTAGCCTAATAAAACTTCCAACGTACACAGCCTCTCCTGCTCAATCTGGCCAGAGCTCAACACCGAAATTGCGAACGTCCGGCGATTGCTCCTACACTAAAGGTGCCAGCCCTGAAAGCTCTTGCTGATCCTCATCTCCCACTGGTAACCTCTCAAACGAACCACAAACACTTGGGCTCTGAACTTGTTTAGCCTACTAAAACTTCCAACGTACACAGCCTCTCCTGCTCAATCTGGCCAGAGCTCAACACCGAAATTGCGAACGTCCGGCGATTGCTCCTACACTAAAGGTGCCAGCCCTGAAAGCTCTTGCTGGTCCTCATCTCCCACTGGTAACCTCTCAAACGAACCACAAACACTTGGGCTCTGAACTTGTTTAGCCTACGAAAACTTCCAACGTACACAGCCTCTCCTGCTCAATCTGGCCAGAGCTCAACACCGAAATTGCGAACGTCCAGCGATTGCTCCTACACTAAAGGTGCCAGCCCTGAAAGCTCTTGCTGGTCCTCATCTCCCACTGGTAACCTCTCAAACGAACCACAAACACTTGGGCTCTGAACTTGTTTAGCCTACTAAAACTTCCAACGTACACAGCCTCTCCTGCTCAATCTGGCCAGAGCTCAACACCGAAATTGCGAACGTCCGGCGATTGCTCCTACACTAAAGGTGCCAGCCCTGAAAGCTCTTGCTGGTCCTCATCTCCCACTGGTAACCTCTCAAACGAACCACAAACACTTGGGCTCTGAACTTGTTTAGGCTATTAAAACTTCCAACGTACACAGCCTCTCCTGCTCAATCTGGCCAGAGCTCAACACCGAAAATGTGAACGTCCAGGGATTGCTCCTACACTAAAGGTGCCAGCCCTGAAAGCTCTTGCTGTTCCTCATCTCCCACTGGTAACCTCTCAAACGAACGACAAACACTTGGGCTCTGAACTTGTTTAGCCTACGAAATACTTCCAACGTACACAGCCTCTCCTGCTCAATCTGGCCAAAATTCAACACCGAATTGCGAACGTCCAGCGATTGCTCCTACACTAAAGGTGCCAGCCCTGAAAGCTCTTGCTGGTCCTCATCTCCCACTGGTAACCTCTCAAACGAACCACAAACACTTGGGCTCTGAACTTGTTTAGGCTACGAAAACTTCCAACGTACACAGCCTCTCCTGCTCAATCTGGCCAGAGCTCAACACCGAAATTGCGAACGTCCGGCGATTGCTCCTACACTAAAGGTGCCAGCCCTGAAAGCTCTTGCTGGTCCTCATCTCCCACTGGTAACCTCTCAAACGAACCGCAAACACTTGGGCTCTGAACTTGTTTAGCCTACTAAACTTCCAACGTACACAGCCTCTCCTGCTCAATCTGGCCAGAGCTCAACACCGAAATTGCGAACGTCCGGCGATTGCTCCTACACTAAAGGTGCCAGCCCTGAAAGCTCTTGCTGGTCCTCATCTCCCACTGGTAACCTCTCAAACGAACCACAAACACTTGGGCTCTGAACTTGTTTAGCCTACGAAAACTTCCAACGTACACAGCCTCTTCCTGCTCAATCTGGCCAGAGCTCAACACCGAAATTGCGAACGTCCGGCGATTGCTCCTACACTAAAGGTGCCAGCCCTGAAAGCTCTTGCTGGTCCTCATCTCCCACTGGTAACCTCTCAAACGAACCACAAACACTTGGGCTCTGAACTTGTTTAGCCTACTAAAACTTCCAACGTACACAGCCTCTCCTGCTCAATCTGGCCAGAGCTCAACACCGAAATTGCGAACGTCCAGAGATTGCTCCTACACTAAAGGTGCCAGCCCTGAAAGCTCTTGCTGGTCCTCATCTCCCACTGGTAACCTCTCAAACGAACCACAAACACTTGGGCTCTGAACTTGTTTAGCCTACTAAAACTTCCAACGTACACAGCCTCTCCTGCTCAATCTGGCCAAAATTCAACACCGAAATTGTGAACGTCCGGCGATTGCTCCTACACTAAAGGTGCCAGCCCTGAAAGCTCTTGCTGGTCCTTATCTCCCACTGGTAACCTCTCAAACGAACCACAAACACTTGGGCTCTGAACTTGTTTAGCCTACTAAAACTTCCAACGTACACAGCCTCTCCTGCTCAATCTGGCCAGAGCTCAACACCGAAATTGCGAACGTCCAGCGATTGCTCCTACACTAAAGGTGCCAGCCCTGAAAGCTCTTGCTGGTCCTCATCTCCCACTGGTAACCTCTCAAACGAACCACAAACACTTGGGCTCTGAACTTGTTTAGCCTACTAAAACTTCCAACGTACACAGCCTCTCCTGCTCAATCTGGCCAGAGCTCAACACCGAAATTGCGAACGTCCGGCGATTGCTCCTACACTAAAGGTGCCAGCCCTGAAAGCTCTTGCTGGTCCTCATCTCCCACTGGTAACCTCTCAAACGAACCACAAACACTTGGGCTCTGAACTTGTTTAGCCTACGAAAACTTCCAACGTACACAGCCTCTCCTGCTCAATCTGGCCAGAGCTCAACACCGAAATTGCAAACGTCCAGCGATTGCTCCTACACTAAAGGTGCCAGCCCTGAAAGCTCTTGCTGGTCCTTATCTCCCACTGGTAACGTCTCAAACGAACCACAAACACTTGGGCTCTGAACTTGTTTACGCTACGAAAACCTCCAACGTACACAGCCTCTCCTGCTCAATCTGGCCAGAGCTCAACACCGAATTGCGAACGTCCAGCGATTGCTCCTACACTAAAGGTGCCAGCCCTGAAAGCTCTTGCTGGTCCTCATCTCCCACTGGTAACCTCTCAAACGAACCACAAACACTTGGGCTCTGAACTTGTTTAGCCTACGAAAACTTCCAACGTACACAGCCTCTCCTGCTCAATCTGGCCAAAATTCAACACCGAAATTGCGAACGTCCAGCGATTGCTCCTACACTAAAGGTGCCAGCCCTGAAAGCTCTTGCTGGTCCTCATCTCCCACTGGTAACCTCTCAAACGAACCACAAACACTTGGGCTCTGAACTTGTTTAGCCTACTAAAACTTCCAACGTACACAGCCTCTCCTGCTCAATCTGGCCAGAGCTCAACACCGAAATTGCGAACGTCTAGCGATTGCTCCTACACTAAAGGTGCCAGCCCTGAAAGCTCTTGCTGATCCTCATCTCCCACTGGTAACCTCTCAAACGAACCACAAACACTTGGGCTCTGAACTTGTTTAGGCTACTAAAACTTCCAACGTACACAGCCTCTCCTGCTCAATCTGGCCAGAGCTCAACACCGAAAATGCGAACGTCCAGGATTGCTCCTACACTAAAGGTGCCAGCCCTGAAAGCTCTTGCTGGTCCTCATCTCCCACTGGTAACCTCTCAAACGAACCACAAACACTTGGGCTCTGAACTTGTTTAGCCTACGAAAACTTCCAACGTACACAGCCTCTCCTGCTCAATCTGGCCAGAGCTCAACACCGAAATTGCGAACGTCCAGCGATTGCTCCTACACTAAAGGTGCCAGCCCTGAAAGCTCTTGCTGGTCCTCATCTCCCACTGGTAACCTCTCAAACGAACCACAAACACTTGGGCTCTGAACTTGTTTAGCCTACTAAAACTTCCAACGTACACAGCCTCTCCTGCTCAATCTGGCCAGAGCTCAACACCGGAATTGCGAACGTCCGGCGATTGCTCCTACACTAAAGGTGCCAGCCCTGAAAGCTCTTGCTGGGCCTCATCTCCCACTGGTAACCTCTCAAACGAACCACAAACACTTGGGCTCTGAACTTGTTTAGCCTACTAAAACTTCCAACGTACACAGCCTCTCCTGCTCAATCTGGCCAGAGCTCAACACCGAAATTGCGAACGTCCAGCGATTGCTCCTACACTAAAGGTGCCAGCCCTGAAAGCTCTTGCTGGTCCTCATCTCCCACTGGTAACCTCTCAAACGAACCACAAACACTTGGCCTCTGAACTTGTTTAGCCTACTAAAACTTCCACGTACACAGCCTCTCCTGCTCAATCTGGCCAAAATTCAACACCGAAATTGCGAACGTCCGGCGATTGCTCCTACACTAAAGGTGCCAGCCCTGAAAGCTCTTGCTGGTCCTCATCTCCCACTGGTAACCTCTCAAACGAACCACAAACACTTGGGCTCTGAACTTGTTTAGCCTACGAAAACTTCCAACGTACACAGCCTCTCCTGCTCAATCTGGCCAGAGCTCAACACCGAAATTGCGAACGTCCGGCGATTGCTCCTACACTAAAGGTGCCAGCCCTGAAAGCTCTTGCTGGTCCTCATCTCCCACTGGTAACCTCTCAAACGAACCACAAACACTTGGGCTCTGAACTTGTTTAGCCTACTAAAACTTCCAACGTACACAGCCTCTCCTGCTCAATCTGGCCAGAGCTCAACACCGAAATTGCGAACGTCCGGCGATTGCTCCTACACTAAAGGTGCCAGCCCTGAAAGCTCTTGCTGGTCCTCATCTCCCACTGGTAACCTCTCAAACGAACCACAAACACTTGGGCTCTGAACTTGTTTAGCCTACGAAAACTTCCAACGTACACAGCCTCTCCTGCTCAATCTGGCCAGAGCTCAACACCGAAATTGCGAACGTCCAGCGATTGCTCCTACACTAAAGGTGCCAGCCCTGAAAGCTCTTGCTGGTCCTCATCTCCCACTGGTAACCTCTCAAACGAACCACAAACACTTGGGCTCTGAACTTGTTTAGCCTACTAAAACTTCCAACGTACACAGCCTCTCCTGCTCAATCTGGCCAGAGCTCAACACCGAAATTGCGAACGTCCAGGCGATTGCTCCTACACTAAAGGTGCCAGCCCTGAAAGCTCTTGCTGGTCCTCATCTCCCACTGGTAACCTCTCAAACGAACCACAAACACTTGGGCTCTGAACTTGTTTAGCCTACTAAAACTTCCAACGTACACAGCCTCTCCTGCTCAATCTGGCCAGAGCTCAACACCGAAATTGCGAACGTCCAGCGATTGCTCCTACACTAAAGGTGCCAGCCCTGAAAGCTCTTGCTGGTCCTCATCTCCCACTGGTAACCTCTCAAACGAACCACAAACACTTGGGCTCTGAACTTGTTTAGCCTACTAAAACTTCCAACGTACACAGCCTCTCCTGCTCAATCTGGCCAGAGCTCAACACCGAAATTGCGAACGTCCAGCGATTGCTCCTACACTAAAGGTGCCAGCCCTGAAAGCTCTTGCTGGTCCTCATCTCCCACTGGTAACCTCTCAAACGAACCACAAACACTTGGGCTCTGAACTTGTTTAGCCTACTAAAACTTCCAACGTACACAGCCTCTCCTGCTCAATCTGGCCAGAGCTCAACACCGAAATTGCGAACGTCCAGCGATTGCTCCTACACTAAAGGTGCCAGCCCTGAAAGCTCTTGCTGGTCCTCATCTCCCACTGGTAACCTCTCAAACGAACCACAAACACTTGGGCTCTGAACTTGTTTAGCCTACTAAAACTTCCAACGTACACAGCCTCTCCTGCTCAATCTGGCCAGAGCTCAACACCGAAATTGCGAACGTCCAGCGATTGCTCCTACACTAAAGGTGCCAGCCCTGAAAGCTCTTGCTGGTCCTCATCTCCCACTGGTAACCTCTCAAACGAACCACAAACACTTGGGCTCTGAACTTGTTTAGCTACTAAAACTTCCAACGTACACAGCCTCTCCTGCTCAATCTGGCCAGAGCTCAACACCGAAATTGCGAACGTCCGGCGATTGCTCCTACACTAAAGGTGCCAGCCCTGAAAGCTCTTGCTGGTCCTCATCTCCCACTGGTAACCTCTCAAACGAACCACAAACACTTGGGCTCTGAACTTGTTTAGGCCTACTAAAACTTCCAACGTACACAGCCTCTCCTGCTCAATCTGGCCAGAGCTCAACACCGAAATTGCGAACGTCCGGCGATTGCTCCTACACTAAAGGTGCCAGCCCTGAAAGCTCTTGCTGGTCCTCATCTCCCACTGGTAACCTCTCAAACGAACCACAAACACTTGGGCTCTGAACTTGTTTAGCCTACTAAAACTTCCAACGTACACAGCCTCTCCTGCTCAATCTGGCCAGAGCTCAACACCGAAATTGCGAACGTCCGGCGATTGCTCCTACACTAAAGGTGCCAGCCCTGAAAGCTCTTGCTGGTCCTCATCTCCCACTGGTAACCTCTCAAACGAACCACAAACACTTGGGCTCTGAACTTGTTTAGCCTACGAAAACTTCCAACGTACACAGCCTCTCCTGCTCAATCTGGCCAGAGCTCAACACCGAAATTGCGAACGTCCAGGCGATTGCTCCTACACTAAAGGTGCCAGCCCTGAAAGCTCTTGCTGGTCCTCATCTCCCACTGGTAACCTCTCAAACGAACCACAAACACTTGGGCTCTGAACTTGTTTAGCTACTAAAACTTCCAACGTACACAGCCTCTCCTGCTCAATCTGGCCAAAATTCAACACCGAAATTGCGAACGTCCGGCGATTGCTCCTACACTAAAGGTGCCAGCCCTGAAAGCTCTTGCTGGTCCTCATCTCCCACTGGTAACCTCTCAAACGAACCACAAACACTTGGGCTCTGAACTTGTTTAGGCTACGAAAACTTCCAACGTACACAGCCTCTCCTGCTCAATCTGGCCAGAGCTCAACACCGAAAATGCGAACGTCCAGCGATTGCTCCTACACTAAAGTGCCAGCCTGAAAGCTCTTGCTGGTCCTCATCTCCCACTGGTAACCTCTCAAACGAACCACAAACACTTGGGCTCTGAACTTGTTTAGGCTTTTAAAACTTCCAACGTACACAGCCTCTCCTGCTCAATCTGGCCAGAGCTCAACACCGAAATTGCGAACGTCCGGCTATTGCTCCTACACTAAAGGTGCCAGCCCTGAAAGCTCTTGCTGGTCCTCATCTCCCACTGGTAACCTCTCAAACGAACCGCAAACACTTGGGCTCTGAACTTGTTTAGCCTACTAAAACTTCCAACGTACACAGCCTCTCCTGCTCAATCTGGCCAGAGCTCAACACCGAATTGCGAACGTCCGGCGATTGCTCCTACACTAAAGGTGCCAGCCCTGAAAGCTCTTGCTGGTCCTCATCTCCCACTGGTAACCTCTCAAACGAACCACAAACACTTGGGCTCTGAACTTGTTTAGCCTACGAAAACTTCCAACGTACACAGCCTCTCCTGCTCAATCTGGCCAGAGCTCAACACCGAAATTGCGAACGTCCGCGATTGCTCCTACACTAAAGGTGCCAGCCCTGAAAGCTCTTGCTGGTCCTCATCTCCCACTGGTAACCTCTCAAACGAACCACAAACACTTGGGCTCTGAACTTGTTTAGCCTACGAAAACTTCCAACGTACACAGCCTCTCCTGCTCAATCTGGCCAGAGCTCAACACCGAAATTGCGAACGTCCGGCGATTGCTCCTACACTAAAGGTGCCAGCCCTGAAAGCTCTTGCTGGTCCTCATCTCCCACTGGTAACCTCTCAAACGAACCACAAACACTTGGGCTCTGAACTTGTTTAGCCTACTAAAACTTCCAACGTACACAGCCTCTCCTGCTCAATCTGGCCAGAGCTCAACACCGAAATTGCGAACGTCCGGCGATTGCTCCTACACTAAAGGTGCCAGCCCTGAAAGCTCTTGCTGGTCCTCATCTCCCACTGGTAACCTCTCAAACGAACCACAAACACTTGGGCTCTGAACTTGTTTAGCCTACTAAAACTTCCAACGTACACAGCCTCTCCTGCTCAATCTGGCCAGAGCTCAACACCGAAATTGCGAACGTCCGGCGATTGCTCCTACACTAAAGGTGCCAGCCCTGAAAGCTCTTGCTGGTCCTCATCTCCCACTGGTAACCTCTCAAACGAACCACAAACACTTGGGCTCTGAACTTGTTTAGGCTACGAAAACTTCCAACGTACACAGCCTCTCATGCTCAATCTGGCCAGAGCTCAACACCGAAATTGCGAACGTCCAGCGATTGCTCCTACACTAAAGGTGCCAGCCCTGAAAGCTCTTGCTGGTCCTCATCTCCCACTGGTAACCTCTCAAACGAACCACAAACACTTGGGCTCTGAACTTGTTTAGGCTACTAAAACTTCCAACGTACACAGCCTCTCCTGCTCAATCTGGCCAGAGCTCAACACCGAAATTGCGAACGTCCGGCTATTGCTCCTACACTAAAGGTGCCAGCCCTGAAAGCTCTTGCTGGTCCTCATCTCCCACTGGTAACCTCTCAAACGAACCACAAACACTTGGGCTCTGAACTTGTTTAGCCTACTAAAACTTCCAACGTACACAGCCTCTCCTGCTCAATCTGGCCAGAGCTCAACACCGAAATTGCGAACGTCCGGCGATTGCTCCTACACTAAAGGTGCCAGCCCTGAAAGCTCTTGCTGGTCCTCATCTCCCACTGGTAACCTCTCAAACGAACCACAAACACTTGGGCTCTGAACTTGTTTAGCCTACGAAAACTTCCAACGTACACAGCCTCTCCTGCTCAATCTGGCCAGAGCTCAACACCGAAATTGCGAACGTCCAGCGATTGCTCCTACACTAAAGGTGCCAGCCCTGAAAGCTCTTGCTGGTCCTCATCTCCCACTGGTAACCTCTCAAACGAACCACAAACACTTGGGCTCTGAACTTGTTTATGCTACTAAAACTTCCAACGTACACAGCCTCTCCTGCTCAATCTGGCCAGAGCTCAACACCGAAATTGCGAACGTCCGGCGATTGCTCCTACACTAAAGGTGCCAGCCCTGAAAGCTCTTGCTGGTCCTCATCTCCCACTGGTAACCTCTCAAACGAACCACAAACACTTGGGCTCTGAACTTGTTTAGCCTACGAAAACTTCCAACGTACACAGCCTCTCCTGCTCAATCTGGCCAGAGCTCAACACCGAAATTGCGAACGTCCAGAGATTGCTCCTACACTAAAGGTGCCAGCCCTGAAAGCTCTTGCTGGTCCTCATCTCCACTGGTAACCTCTCAAACGAACCACAAACACTTGGGCTCTGAACTTGTTTAGCCTACTAAAACTTCCAACGTACACAGCCTCTCCTGCTCAATCTGGCCAGAGCTCAACACCGAAATTGCGAACGTCCGGCGATTGCTCCTACACTAAAGGTGCCAGCCCTGAAAGCTCTTGCTGGTCCTCATCTCCCACTGGTAACCTCTCAAACGAACCACAAACACTTGGGCTCTGAACTTGTTTAGCCTACTAAAACTTCCAACGTACACAGCCTCTCCTGCTCAATCTGGCCAGAGCTCAACACCGAAATTGCGAACGTCCGGCGATTGCTCCTACACTAAAGGTGCCAGCCCTGAAAGCTCTTGCTGGTCCTCATCTCCCACTGGTAACCTCTCAAACGAACCACAAACACTTGGGCTCTGAACTTGTTTAGCCTACGAAAACTTCCAACGTACACAGCCTCTCCTGCTCAATCTGGCCAGAGCTCAACACCGAAATTGCGAACGTCCAGCGATTGCTCCTACACTAAAGGTGCCAGCCCTGAAAGCTCTTGCTGGTCCTTATCTCCCACTGGTAACGTCTCAAACGAACCACAAACACTTGGGCTCTGAACTTGTTTACGCTACGAAAACCTCCAACGTACACAGCCTCTCCTGCTCAATCTGGCCAGAGCTCAACACCGAAATTGCGAACGTCCAGCGATTGCTCCTACACTAAAGGTGCCAGCCCTGAAAGCTCTTGCTGGTCCTCATCTCCCACTGGTAACCTCTCAAACGAACCACAAACACTTGGGCTCTGAACTTGTTTAGCCTACTAAAACTTCCAACGTACACAGCCTCTCCTGCTCAATCTGGCCAGAATTCAACACCGAAATTGCGAACGTCCGGCGATTGCTCCTACACTAAAGGTGCCAGCCCTGAAAGCTCTTGCTGGTCCTCATCTCCCACTGGTAACCTCTCAAACGAACCACAAACACTTGGGCTCTGAACTTGTTTAGCCTACTAAAACTTCCAACGTACACAGCCTCTCCTGCTCAATCTGGCCAGAGCTCAACACCGAAATTGCGAACGTCTAGCGATTGCTCCTACACTAAAGGTGCCAGCCCTGAAAGCTCTTGCTGGTCCTCATCTCCCACTGGTAACCTCTCAAACGAACCACAAACACTTGGGCTCTGAACTTGTTTAGGCTACTAAAACTTCCAACGTACACAGCCTCTCCTGCTCAATCTGGCCAGAGCTCAACACCGAAATTGCGAACGTCCAGCGATTGCTCCTACACTAAAGGTGCCAGCCCTGAAAGCTCTTGCTGGTCCTCATCTCCCACTGGTAACCTCTCAAACGAACCACAAACACTTGGGCTCTGAACTTGTTTAGCCTACGAAAACTTCCAACGTACACAGCCTCTCCTGCTCAATCTGGCCAGAGCTCAACACCGAAATTGCGAACGTCCAGCGATTGCTCCTACACTAAAGGTGCCAGCCCTGAAAGCTCTTGCTGGTCCTCATCTCCCACTGGTAACCTCTCAAACGAACCACAAACACTTGGGCTCTGAACTTGTTTAGCCTACTAAAACTTCCAACGTACACAGCCTCTCCTGCTCAATCTGGCCAGAGCTCAACACCGGAATTGCGAACGTCCGGCGATTGCTCCTACACTAAAGGTGCCAGCCCTGAAAGCTCTTGCTGGTCCTCATCTCCCACTGGTAACCTCTCAAACGAACCACAAACACTTGGGCTCTGAACTTGTTTAGCCTACTAAAACTTCCAACGTACACAGCCTCTCCTGCTCAATCTGGCCAGAGCTCAACACCGAAATTGCGAACGTCCGGCGATTGCTCCTACACTAAAGGTGCCAGCCCTGAAAGCTCTTGCTGGTCCTCATCTCCCACTGGTAACCTCTCAAACGAACCACAAACACTTGGGCTCTGAACTTGTTTAGCCTACTAAAACTTCCAACGTACACAGCCTCTCCTGCTCAATCTGGCCAAAATTCAACACCGAAAATGCGAACGTCCAGGGATTGCTCCTACACTAAAGGTGCCAGCCCTGAAAGCTCTTGCTGGTCCTCATCTCCCACTGGTAACGTCTCAAACGAACCACAAACACTTGGGCTCTGAACTTGTTTACGCTACGAAAACCTCCAACGTACACAGCCTCTCCTGCTCAATCTGGCCAGAGCTCAACACCGGAATTGCGAACGTCCGGCGATTGCTCCTACACTAAAGGTGCCAGCCCTGAAAGCTCTTGCTGGTCCTCATCTCCCACTGGTAACCTCTCAAACGAACCACAAACACTTGGGCTCTGAACTTGTTTAGCCTACGAAAACTTCCAACGTACACAGCCTCTCCTGCTCAATCTGGCCAAAATTCAACACCGAAATTGCGAACGTCCGGCGATTGCTCCTACACTAAAGGTGCCAGCCCTGAAAGCTCTTGCTGGTGCCTCATCTCCCACTGGTAACCTCTCAAACGAACCACAAACACTTGGCTCTGAACTTGTTTAGCCTACTAAAACTTCCAACGTACACAGCCTCTCCTGCTCAATCTGGCCAGAGCTCAACACCGAAATTGCGAACGTCTAGCGATTGCTCCTACACTAAAGGTGCCAGCCCTGAAAGCTCTTGCTGGTCCTCATCTCCCACTGGTAACCTCTCAAACGAACCACAAACACTTGGGCTCTGAACTTGTTTAGCCTACTAAAACTTCCAACGTACACAGCCTCTCCTGCTCAATCTGGCCAGAGCTCAACACCGAAATTGCGAACGTCCAGCGATTGCTCCTACACTAAAGGTGCCAGCCCTGAAAGCTCTTGCTGGTCCTCATCTCCCACTGGTAACCTCTCAAACGAACCACAAACACTTGGGCTCTGAACTTGTTTAGGCTACTAAAACTTCCAACGTACACAGCCTCTCCTGCTCAATCTGGCCAGAGCTCAACACCGAAAATGCGAACGTCCAGCGATTGCTCCTACACTAAAGGTGCCAGCCCTGAAAGCTCTTGCTGGTCCTCATCTCCCACTGGTAACCTCTCAAACGAACCACAAACACTTGGGCTCTGAACTTGTTTAGCCTACGAAAACTTCCAACGTACACAGCCTCTCCTGCTCAATCTGGCCAGAGCTCAACACCGAAATTGCGAACGTCCAGCGATTGCTCCTACACTAAAGGTGCCAGCCCTGAAAGCTCTTGCTGGTCCTCATCTCCCACTGGTAACCTCTCAAACGAACCACAAACACTTGGGCTCTGAACTTGTTTAGCCTACTAAAACTTCCAATGTACACAGCCTCTCCTGCTCAAACTGGCCAAAATTCAACACCGAAATTGCGAACGTCCGGCGATTGCTCCTACACTAAAGGTGCCAGCCCTGAAAGCTCTTGCTGGTCCTCATCTCCCACTGGTAACCTCTCAAACGAACCACAAACACTTGGGCTCTGAACTTGTTTAGCCTACAAAAACTTCCAACGTACACAGCCTCTCCTGCTCAATCTGGCCAGAGCTCAACACCGAAATTGCGAACGTCCGGCGATTGCTCCTACACTAAAGGTGCCAGCCCTGAAAGCTCTTGCTGGTCCTCATCTCCCACTGGTAACCTCTCAAACGAACCACAAACACTTGGGCTCTGAACTTGTTTAGCCTACGAAAACTTCCAACGTACACAGCCTCTCCTGCTCAATCTGGCCAGAGCTCAACACCGAAATTGCGAACGTCCAGCGATTGCTCCTACACTAAAGGTGCCAGCCCTGAAAGCTCTTGCTGGTCCTCATCTCCCACTGGTAACCTCTCAAACGAACCACAAACACTTGGGCTCTGAACTTGTTTAGCCTACTAAAACTTCCAACGTACACAGCCTCTCCTGCTCAATCTGGCCAAAATTCAACACCGAAATTGCGAACGTCCGGCGATTGCTCCTACACTAAAGGTGCCAGCCCTGAAAGCTCTTGCTGGTCCTCATCTCCCACTGGTAACCTCTCAAACGAACACAAACACTTGGGCTCTGAACTTGTTTAGCCTACTAAAACTTCCAACGTACACAGCCTCTCCTGCTCAATCTGGCCAGAGCTCAACACCGAAATTGCGAACGTCCAGCGATTGCTCCTACACTAAAGGTGCCAGCCCTGAAAGCTCTTGCTGGTCCTCATCTCCCACTGGTAACCTCTCAAACGAACCACAAACACTTGGCTCTGAACTTGTTTAGCCTACGAAAACTTCCAACGTACACAGCCTCTCCTGCTCAATCTGGCCAGAGCTCAACACCGAAATTGCGAACGTCCGGCGATTGCTCCTACACTAAAGGTGCCAGCCCTGAAAGCTCTTGCTGGTCCTCATCTCCCACTGGTAACCTCTCAAACGAACCACAAAGACTTGGGCTCTGAACTTGTTTAGCCTACTAAAACTTCCAACGTACACAGCCTCTCCTGCTCAATCTGGCCAGAGCTCAACACCGAAATTGCGAACGTCCGGCGATTGCTCCTACACTAAAGGTGCCAGCCCTGAAAGCTCTTGCTGGTCCTCATCTCCCACTGGTAACCTCTCAAACGAACCACAAACACTTGGGCTCTGAACTTGTTTAGCCTACTAAAACTTCCAACGTACACAGCCTCTCCTGCTCAATCTGGCCAAAATTCAACACCGAAATTGCGAACGTCCGGCGATTGCTCCTACACTAAAGGTGCCAGCCCTGAAAGCTCTTGCTGGTCCTCATCTCCCACTGGTAACCTCTCAAACGAACCACAAACACTTGGGCTCTGAACTTGTTTAGCCTACTAAAACTTCCAACGTACACAGCCTCTCCTGCTCAATCTGGCCAGAGCTCAACACCGAAATTGCGAACGTCCAGCGATTGCTCCTACACTAAAGGTGCCAGCCCTGAAAGCTCTTGCTGGTCCTCATCTCCCACTGGTAACCTCTCAAACGAACCACAAACACTTGGGCTCTGAACTTGTTTAGGCTACTAAAACTTCCAACGTACACAGCCTCTCCTGCTCAATCTGGCCAGAGCTCAACACCGAAATTGCGAACGTCCGGCGATTGCTCCTACACTAAAGGTGCCAGCCCTGAAAGCTCTTGCTGGTCCTCATCTCCCACTGGTAACCTCTCAAACGAACCACAAACACTTGGGCTCTGAACTTGTTTAGCCTACGAAAACTTCCAACGTACACAGCCTCTCCTGCTCAATCTGGCCAGAGCTCAACACCGAAATTGCGAACGTCCAGCGATTGCTCCTACACTAAAGGTGCCAGCCCTGAAAGCTCTTGCTGGTCCTTATCTCCCACTGGTAACGTCTCAAACGAACCACAAACACTTGGGCTCTGAACTTGTTTACGCTACGAAAACCTCCAACGTACACAGCCTCTCCTGCTCAATCTGGCCAGAGCTCAACACCGAAATTGCGAACGTCCAGCGATAGCTCCTACACTAAAGGTGCCAGCCCTGAAAGCTCTTGCTGGTCCTCATCTCCCACTGGTAACCTCTCAAACGAACCACAAACACTTGGGCTCTGAACTTGTTTAGCCTACGAAAACTTCCAACGTACACAGCCTCTCCTGCTCAATCTGGCCAAATTCAACACCGAAATTGCGAACGTCCGGCGATTGCTCCTACACTAAAGGTGCCAGCCCTGAAAGCTCTTGCTGGTCCTCATCTCCCACTGGTAACCTCTCAAACGAACCACAAACACTTGGGCTCTGAACTTGTTTAGCCTACTAAAACTTCCAACGTACACAGCCTCTCCTGCTCAATCTGGCCAGAGCTCAACACCGAAATTGCGAACGTCTAGCGATTGCTCCTACACTAAAGGTGCCAGCCCTGAAAGCTCTTGCTGATCCTCATCTCCCACTGGTAACCTCTCAAACGAACCACAAACACTTGGGCTCTGAACTTGTTTAGGCTACTAAAACTTCCAACGTACACAGCCTCTCCTGCTCAATCTGGCCAGAGCTCAACACCGAAATGCGAACGTCCAGCGATTGCTCCTACACTAAAGGTGCCAGCCCTGAAAGCTCTTGCTGGTCCTCATCTCCCACTGGTAACCTCTCAAACGAACCACAAACACTTGGGCTCTGAACTTGTTTAGCCTACGAAAACTTCCAACGTACACAGCCTCTCCTGCTCAATCTGGCCAGAGCTCAACACCGAAATTGCGAACGTCCGGCGATTGCTCCTACACTAAAGGTGCCAGCCCTGAAAGCTCTTGCTGGTCCTCATCTCCCACTGGTAACCTCTCAAACGAACCACAAACACTTGGGCTCTGAACTTGTTTAGCCTACTAAAACTTCCAACGTACACAGCCTCTCCTGCTCAATCTGGCCAGAGCTCAACACCGAAATTGCGAACGTCCGGCGATTGCTCCTACACTAAAGGTGCCAGCCCTGAAAGCTCTTGCTGGGCCTCATCTCCCACTGGTAACCTCTCAAACGAACCACAAACACTTGGGCTCTGAACTTGTTTAGCCTACTAAAACTTCCAACGTACACAGCCTCTCCTGCTCAATCTGGCCAGAGCTCAACACCGAAATTGCGAACGTCCGGCGATTGCTCCTACACTAAAGGTGCCAGCCCTGAAAGCTCTTGCTGGTCCTCATCTCCCACTGGTAACCTCTCAAACGAACCACAAACACTTGGGCTCTGAACTTGTTTAGCCTACGAAAACTTCCAACGTACACAGCCTCTCCTGCTCAATCTGGCCAAAATTCAACACCGAAATTGTGAACGTCCGGCGATTGCTCCTACACTAAAGGTGCCAGCCCTGAAAGCTCTTGCTGGTCCTTATCTCCCACTGGTAACGTCTCAAACGAACCACAAACACTTGGGCTCTGAACTTGTTTACGCTACGAAAACCTCCAACGTACACAGCCTCTCCTGCTCAATCTGGCCAGAGCTCAACACCGGAATTGCGAACGTCCGGCGATTGCTCCTACACTAAAGGTGCCAGCCCTGAAAGCTGTTGCTGGTCCTCATCTCCCACTGGTAACCTCTCAAACGAACCACAAACACTTGGGCTCTGAACTTGTTTAGCCTACGAAAACTTCAACGTACACAGCCTCTCCTGCTCAATCTGGCCAAAATTCAACACCGAATTGCGAACGTCCGGCGATTGCTCCTACACTAAAGGTGCCAGCCCTGAAAGCTCTTGCTGGTCCTCATCTCCCACTGGTAACCTCTCAAACGAACCACAAACACTTGGGCTCTGAACTTGTTTAGCCTACTAAAACTTCCAACGTACACAGCCTCTCCTGCTCAATCTGGCCAAATTCAACACCGAAATTGCGAACGTCCGGCGATTGCTCCTACACTAAAGGTGCCAGCCCTGAAAGCTCTTGCTGGTCCTTATCTCCCACTGGTAACCTCTCAAACGAACCACAAACACTTGGGCTCTGAACTTGTTTAGCCTACTAAAACTTCCAACGTACACAGCCTCTCCTGCTCAATCTGGCCAGAGCTCAACACCGAAATTGCGAACGTCCAGCGATTGCTCCTACACTAAAGGTGCCAGCCCTGAAAGCTCTTGCTGGTCCTCATCTCCCACTGGTAACCTCTCAAACGAACCACAAACACTTGGGCTCTGAACTTGTTTAGGCTACTAAAACTTCCAACGTACACAGCCTCTCCTGCTCAATCTGGCCAGAGCTCAACACCGAAATTGCGAACGTCCGGCGATTGCTCCTACACTAAAGGTGCCAGCCCTGAAAGCTCTTGCTGGTCCTCATCTCCCACTGGTAACCTCTCAAACGAACCACAAACACTTGGGCTCTGAACTTGTTTAGCCTACGAAAACTTCCAACGTACACAGCCTCTCCTGCTCAATCTGGCCAGAGCTCAACACCGAAATTGCGAACGTCCAGCGATTGCTCCTACACTAAAGGTGCCAGCCCTGAAAGCTCTTGCTGGTCCTTATCTCCCACTGGTAACGTCTCAAACGAACCACAAACACTTGGGCTCTGAACTTGTTTACGCTACGAAAACCTCCAACGTACACAGCCTCTCCTGCTCAATCTGGCCAGAGCTCAACACCGAAATTGCGAACGTCCAGCGATTGCTCCTACACTAAAGGTGCCAGCCCTGAAAGCTCTTGCTGGTCCTCATCTCCCACTGGTAACCTCTCAAACGAACCACAAACACTTGGGCTCTGAACTTGTTTAGCCTACGAAAACTTCCAACGTACACAGCCTCTCCTGCTCAATCTGGCCAGAGCTCAACACCGAAATTGCGAACGTCCGGCGATTGCTCCTACACTAAAGGTGCCAGCCCTGAAAGCTCTTGCTGATCCTCATCTCCCACTGGTAACCTCTCAAACGAACCACAAACACTTGGGCTCTGAACTTGTTTAGGCTACTAAAACTTCCAACGTACACAGCCTCTCCTGCTCAATCTGGCCAGAGCTCAACACCGAAAATGCGAACGTCCAGGGATTGCTCCTACACTAAAGTGCCAGCCCTGAAAGCTCTTGCTGGTCCTCATCTCCCACTGGTAACCTCTCAAACGAACCACAAACACTTGGGCTCTGAACTTGTTTAGCCTACGAAAACTTCCAACGTACACAGCCTCTCCTGCTCAATCTGGCCAGAGCTCAACACCGAAATTGCGAACGTCCAGCGATTGCTCCTACACTAAAGGTGCCAGCCCTGAAAGCTCTTGCTGGTCCTCATCTCCCACTGGTAACCTCTCAAACGAACCACAAACACTTGGGCTCTGAACTTGTTTAGCCTACTAAAACTTCCAACGTACACAGCCTCTCCTGCTCAATCTGGCCAGAGCTCAACACCGAATTGCGAACGTCCGGCGATTGCTCCTACACTAAAGGTGCCAGCCCTGAAAGCTCTTGCTGGGCCTCATCTCCCACTGGTAACCTCTCAAACGAACCACAAACACTTGGGCTCTGAACTTGTTTAGCCTACTAAAACTTCCAACGTACACAGCCTCTCCTGCTCAATCTGGCCAGAGCTCAACACCGAAATTGCGAACGTCCGGCGATTGCTCCTACACTAAAGGTGCCAGCCCTGAAAGCTCTTGCTGGTCCTCATCTCCCACTGGTAACCTCTCAAACGAACCACAAACACTTGGGCTCTGAACTTGTTTAGCCTACTAAAACTTCCAACGTACACAGCCTCTCCTGCTCAATCTGGCCAAAATTCAACACCGAAATTGTGAACGTCCGGCGATTGCTCCTACACTAAAGGTGCCAGCCCTGAAAGCTCTTGCTGGTCCTTATCTCCCACTGGTAACGTCTCAAACGAACCACAAACACTTGGGCTCTGAACTTGTTTACGCTACGAAAACCTCCAACGTACACAGCCTCTCCTGCTCAATCTGGCCAGAGCTCAACACCGAAATTGCGAACGTCCGGCGATTGCTCCTACACTAAAGGTGCCAGCCCTGAAAGCTGTTGCTGGTCCTCATCTCCCACTGGTAACCTCTCAAACGAACCACAAACACTTGGGCTCTGAACTTGTTTAGCCTACGAAAACTTCCAACGTACACAGCCTCTCCTGCTCAATCTGGCCAAAATTCAACACCGAAATTGCGAACGTCCGGCGATTGCTCCTACACTAAAGGTGCCAGCCCTGAAAGCTCTTGCTGGTCCTCATCTCCCACTGGTAACCTCTCAAACGAACCACAAACACTTGGCCTCTGAACTTGTTTAGCCTACTAAAACTTCCAACGTACACAGCCTCTCCTGCTCAATCTGGCCAGAGCTCAACACCGAAATTGCGAACGTCCGGCGATTGCTCCTACACTAAAGGTGCCAGCCCTGAAAGCTCTTGCTGGTCCTCATCTCCCACTGGTAACCTCTCAAACGAACCACAAACACTTGGGCTCTGAACTTGTTTAGCCTACTAAAACTTCCAACGTACACAGCCTCTCCTGCTCAATCTGGCCAGAGCTCAACACCGAAATGCGAACGTCCAGGGATTGCTCCTACACTAAAGGTGCCAGCCCTGAAAGCTCTTGCTGGTCCTCATCTCCCACTGGTAACCTCTCAAACGAACCACAAACACTTGGGTTCTGAACTTGTTTAGGCTACTAAAACTTCCAACGTACACAGCCTCTCCTGCTCAATCTGGCCAGAGCTCAACACCGAAAATGCGAACGTCCAGCGATTGCTCCTACACTAAAGGTGCCAGCCCTGAAAGCTCTTGCTGGTCCTCATCTCCCACTGGTAACCTCTCAAACGAACCACAAACACTTGGGCTCTAACTTGTTTAGCCTACGAAAACTTCCAACGTACACAGCCTCTCCTGCTCAATCTGGCCAGAGCTCAACACCGAAATTGCGAACGTCCAGCGATTGCTCCTACACTAAAGGTGCCAGCCCTGAAAGCTCTTGCTGGTCCTCATCTCCCACTGGTAACCTCTCAAACGAACACAAACACTTGGGCTCTGAACTTGTTTAGCCTACTAAAACTTCCAATGTACACAGCCTCTCCTGCTCAAACTGGCCAAATTCAACACCGAAATTGCGAACGTCCGGCGATTGCTCCTACACTAAAGGTGCCAGCCCTGAAAGCTCTTGCTGGTCCTCATCTCCCACTGGTAACCTCTCAAACGAACCACAAACACTTGGGCTCTGAACTTGTTTAGCCTACTAAAACTTCCAACGTACACAGCCTCTCCTGCTCAATCTGGCCAGAGCTCAACACCGAAATTGCGAACGTCCAGGGATTGCTCCTACACTAAAGGTGCCAGCCCTGAAAGCTCTTGCTGGTCCTCATCTCCCACTGGTAACCTCTCAAATGAACCACAAACACTTGGGCTCTGAACTTGTTTAGGCTATTAAAACTTCCAACGTACACAGCCTCTCCTGCTCAATCTGGCCAGAGCTCAACACCGAAATTGCGAACGTCCGGCGATTGCTCCTACACTAAAGGTGCCAGCCCTGAAAGCTCTTGCTGGTCCTCATCTCCCACTGGTAACCTCTCAAACGAACCACAAACACTTGGGCTCTGAACTTGTTTAGCCTACTAAAACTTCCAACGTACACAGCCTCTCCTGCTCAATCTGGCCAGAGCTCAACACCGGAATTGCGAACGTCCGGCGATTGCTCCTACACTAAAGGTGCCAGCCCTGAAAGCTCTTGCTGGTCCTCATCTCCCACTGGTAACCTCTCAAATGAACCACAAACACTTGGGCTCTGAACTTGTTTAGCCTACGAAAACTTCCAACGTACACAGCCTCTCCTGCTCAATCTGGCCAGAGCTCAACACCGAAATTGCGAACGTCCAGCGATTGCTCCTACACTAAAGGTGCCAGCCCTGAAAGCTCTTGCTGGTCCTCATCTCCCACTGGTAACCTCTCAAACGAACCACAAACACTTGGGCTCTGAACTTGTTTAGCCTACTAAAACTTCCAACGTACACAGCCTCTCCTGCTCAATCTGGCCAGAGCTCAACACCGGAATTGCGAACGTCCGGCGATTGCTCCTACACTAAAGGTGCCAGCCCTGAAAGCTCTTGCTGGGCCTCATCTCCCACTGGTAACCTCTCAAACGAACCACAAACACTTGGGCTCTGAACTTGTTTAGCCTACTAAAACTTCCAACGTACACAGCCTCTCCTGCTCAATCTGGCCAGAGCTCAACACCGAAATTGCGAACGTCCGGCGATTGCTCCTACACTAAAGGTGCCAGCCCTGAAAGCTCTTGCTGGTCCTCATCTCCCACTGGTAACCTCTCAAACGAACCACAAACACTTGGGCTCTGAACTTGTTTAGCCTACTAAAACTTCCAACGTACACAGCCTCTCCTGCTCAATCTGGCCAAAATTCAACACCGAAATTGTGAACGTCCGGCGATTGCTCCTACACTAAAGGTGCCAGCCCTGAAAGCTCTTGCTGGTCCTTATCTCCCACTGGTAACGTCTCAAACGAACCACAAACACTTGGGCTCTGAACTTGTTTACGCTACGAAAACCTCCAACGTACACAGCCTCTCCTGCTCAATCTGGCCAGAGCTCAACACCGGAATTGCGAACGTCCGGCGATTGCTCCTACACTAAAGGTGCCAGCCCTGAAAGCTGTTGCTGGTCCTCATCTCCCA
>NW_026776575.1:0-28435 GCF_030936135.1 Gavia stellata | reverse complement strand
TTATTTTGTTGAGGAAATTGCTGGAGGAGTTAAGGGTTTCGTAGAGCTGTGGGGTTGCGGACCTGTGGCCTTGGGATGGGATGGAGCAGGAAGGGGAGAAGCCTCCGGAAAGCAGTTTATCCCATCCCAGCATGGGCACCAGCACTTGCAAACGCTTTGCCTTCCCTCTCTGTCCTTCTCCGCTGCTGACAGGTGCCTGCAAAACATCACATTGTCAAAACTGGGCTGGGCAAGGGGATGCCGAGCTTTGCATCGCTCACTTTGGAGTTTTGGAGCAGCCAGAGTTGTTCCGCTTAGCACTATTTCCTAAGCACAAAGCTCCGGTTGGCTGCTTCGAAGCTGCTTTTGTTGGGAGGCTGAAAGCAGTAATTGCTTGTAAAACTGAAATCGGAAATCACTGGAGCAAAGGAGGAAGGTCCGACTTTTCGGGGAACGGTTCTCTTTGCAGAAGGTGAGTGCCTTTTCCTCCCTTCTGTACTACCAACCTCTGAAGAAATCAAACCAGAGTAATGAGTGCTTGCTGACAGGCACCCAGCAGTCTGGTTTTCAGCAAATAAAGGGTGACGATTGGGCAGCCTCACTATTACAATGTGCCTCGTTCTTCTGTATTTGTCCAGACGAGCTCCCTTCTGGCTCTCTACCAGCCCACGCAGGGACATTGCCATGTCCCCCCCAGGATTTCTCGGCTGTCTCAGCCCAGAGACGGGCTGCACGGGGACGTGGCGGGGCAGAGTCAGGAGGGGGCCATGCTTTGGGCACGGTGCTGAGCCCCACTCCACGCTGGCGGCTGCGTGGCAGGAAAAGCCTTTGGGGACCTTCTGCCGTGAACCTCAACATCAGCTCTCCATCCTGGAGCTGGAGGAGGTTGAGCGAAACCTCGGGGCAGCACCACGCTCCCTCCCAGGAGCAGCAAGCAGGGACCAGGGCGGAGGCACGAACCCACCGCAGCCGAGCAAGACGTCGGGCAAATGATATGGGACGGGATAGTGCATATACCTGATGTCAGGAACAAGCCTGGCCGGGCTTGGCAGACCCCCTGAAACCCAAAATTATTTCTATGGATTTATTACGGCTTTTCTGGAGGATGCTCCACACAGTGAAGTACTTTGCAGGACACAGCCCCTGCCCTGGCCACCTCCTGCAGGGAGGCTGCCAGATGCCACCACGTGCATTAAACCACCTTTTCTCCCCCCATCCTTCCCTCCTGAGCAGATGGCAGTCGTACGAATCCCAAAGCACCCAAAGCTTCGCCTCCAACACCAAGCGGCACTCGGAAGGCACCTTCACCACTCTTAGGGATTTACCCACGCCAGCCACCCTAACAGGGGCCGACCCTGGGATCCCGCTGAGAAGGCAGAGTCCCAGGGAAGGCTTCCCATCCCTCTTTGAGGAGTTCTCGGGTGACAGCTCGAGCTGGCTGCCTCCGGAGAGGGACCCCTACCCCCACTCATGCCCCCCAATTATACCTGTACCACCCAGCACCCCATCCCCAGGTCCAATCCCGAGGCCGAGCCCTTAATTCTCCCAGAGGGACATCACCTTCCCTTGGCTTCCAGCTCCGGCCTGGGGCTCTTCCCCAGCCTCTCCCTCCACTTACTCCAAACCCCACCCTCAGCACAGCCCCACACACACTCCCCTCCTCCTTCCTCTGACCTCTCTCTTCCTTAATCCTTTCCTCACCTCCAGCACACTATACAGAGGGAGCCAGACGCACCACCTCCTCCACTGACTTCCCTGGCCAGGCGGGGACACGGTTGGAAAAATACTTTGGAATACCCGGAGCTGCTCAGCTCTTGCGGCCTAAGGCTTCAACTCCTTCAGCTGCTTCCGCCTCCCTTTTCTCGGGAACCGCTCCCGCGGCGCTGCAGGACAGCAGCTGTCCCCTCCGACAGTCACCATGCCACGCTGGCAAAAGTCAACCTACAGCTTGCAAAACCCCATCCCGTAAAAGCCGTCTGATTTTGGCCCTGCTTGGGGATGTACCCCTTTCTTCCTTACAGAGCAATTCTGTAGTTTCTTTTCCCCACCCGTTTGCAAGGAGCAACAACTTGCCCTTGGCATTTGGGGTTGGCTTCATGCACGAACAGGCTCCCGCAGAGGATGGGACAAGCCGATGGCAGGAGGGCTCGTGCACCCGTCCCAGCTGGGCACGAGGCACCAGTTGCAGACGCCGAGAGCCTGGAGCACGTGCTGAGCCCACAGCAAGATGCAGGGCTGCAAGGGGACCTTTTCTTCTGGCTTGTCCTCTCCTCCCAGGCTCCACGGCCAGCCGACTCGACCGCATGTGCCTGAGGTGACACCACAGCCCAACGACCCCCCGCCCCAAAACCTCAAGAGAGCACGAGAGCCATCTCTGCTTCACAGCTTCTTCCTGCATAGCGGCAGGGGAAGGGAGAAGGAAAAGGCATCTTGCCGCTTTCCTCCCGGCTCATCCCACCCTGGGAGAGAAGAGACTTTGCAAGGACAGGGGAGAAGAAAAAACTACAGAGTGCCAGGGAGGTAAAAGGAAGGAAAACAGCACTGAATGATAAAGCGGCAGCAGTCCCTCTACCACTACAAACCCACACCACCACACGCACGTACACACGGGAACTTCACGACACCGAACTCCCATTGACTGGCACGTACACCTCAGTTTGCTGGTCTAGAGATACTGAATGCCTGAAGCACACCAAGGAGAACTGAAAACATCGACATGGCTTTAATGGGAATCCTCCAACTGGAAAACAGCGGTATCTCCCCGTCTCTGCGTTGGCACGTCCCTGAGTCACGTTCTCACTCCTCCCCTTCAAAGCCGAGGCTCCTAAATAGCAAAACTGGGGGGAAAAAAGACAAAAAGAGGGAGAGCACCATCAGTGGAAGACCTGCCGGCTGCTGCTGGTTCAACCCTGTTCGTGGGACCACCCTGGCAGTGACAAGCTGGTTTGCATGCCACGGTCCTCGCTGCCTGTTCCCAGGGACGGGCCGTTTGCTCGGTACTGCCTGCCGAAGCACGGGAAAACTGTAGGCATGCGCCGTCGCTTGCAGAGGAGCACGGTCACGTTCACATGCAATCCTTTACCTCTTTCCTCCCCGGATTCAGACTGTTTCTGTGTTCATAGTGAGAGCCTTCCACACGCTCGTTTTCAACACTTCCTCCGAGATATTAATCTCGCAAGGATCTGCAATAAATATTTCACAGAGCAATCCGTGACTACGGGAACTGATGCCACCAAGTGCGTTAGCATCAGCAAGAGGAACAGCGGGGCCCCGAGAATCAAAGCTCAGCATAAGCACGGCAGGTTTTGCTGGATGAGGAGTTTTGCGAGGCAAGCCTGAGAGCTGCAGAGCTACAGCTCCGTGCAAAGGCTCTTGCGGGCGTTTAGCCTTGGAGTGGGCTCCTAAGCCACTGCTGGTACAGATCATGCCTGCAACTCCTCGTTTTTACGTATGAGGATCTCCAGCTACCCTAAAGTCACTGAGGATGCGACTTTTTGGGGTCAGATGGGAGTTGTGCAGCCACTCTGCTTGGAGGCAGAGCCCTGCGATCCCCTCCTGCAGCCCTGCCCGTAGATGTGATTTTCCCACCAAGCTGACTGCTGCTTTCTATGGGACGCTCAAGAAAGATGCAAGTGGAAAAAATTGTGCCAAACACCTTCCAACTAATCTTGCCGGGGGTCCTGGCACTTGGTGGGGCTTTACCTGTCCCTGCTTTGCTTTGGGATATCCAAGTTGCTGGTCTTGCCCAGTTTCAGCAGAACTGAACCGGCAGCAGCAGCAGCTTCCATCATTTTCGGGGACTCCTGACGGAAAAAAGGGACAAATCAAGTTCTCTGTCTTGGATCCAAGTGGAAAAAACCTGAACACCCAGCAAAAACATTGCATGCTGCCCTCTCCTTCTGACTCGTGGCACATTTAGCTATTAGCGCAGCAGGGTAAAGACCTTTCACTCTGAATTTTTTTGGGGGGGGGGGTTAAAAACACTGTTACGAGCCAATCTTTCCATCATCATCATCATCATCATCATCTGTTATTATAAATGACTCATTTAAAAAATTATACCTCTATTCAAGTGTTAAGCTCACTGCTCATTCAGGGAAAAAAAAGGTTAAGATGTGGGATCCAGGCTATTAGGATCTGTTTCTTTTGAGTTCTGATCTTGCCCCAACATGTAAAGACAAGCTGTGCTAGAAACAGGCAATCTCACAGCCCGAGGGAGATGTCCAGCCCCGAGCGCCCAGCAAGCGTTACCTCTTCTTCATTGGCTTCGTTTTTGGCACCGTCCAACTTCTTCTTCTTGCTCTCTGGCATAAGGTCATCCAGGAAGCTGAGCTCTCGCTTTGAGAAGCAGAAATCCATGGCTTTCCGGACAAATACAAGAGCCAAAACCTGCACGAAATAGAGGGAAGATGCGGTGAGGCCAGAGGTGGTGCTACATCTCACTCCAACGCGGCAAACATCCCTGTGCCGAGCGGCACCGCCTCTTACCATCATGGGAAAGACGATGGCGGCACGGGACACCTTGATGGCCCAGAGCAGGACGAGGCAGATCAGCTGGATCACGGTGAAGAAGTGCACCTTTCGCAAGGGGACGTGCCGCAGGTAGATGAAATCCGGCTGGTGTTTCGCCGGCATCCAAAACAGCTTCAAGCGATCGAAGAACTGCAAAGTCAAAGTGGAAAAGTTGCCACCTTGGGACTGCGGAAAGCTTCTGGCCCTCTTGAGACGTGGAGGGAGTTTTCAGGATCTCGCTCGCCATGAGAAACCGTGGATCCCACTATGCTCCTCCTGGGAGCAGCACCCATTTTCCCTTCGCTCCAGCTAGAAACCAGCTTGCCCGTGAGAGCTGCCCACCCACGTGCAATTATGCCACGTTATTCTATGATTAGCTTGTCTTGGCCCACTGAATCCCCCAGCAAGGATTTCCACCAGTGGTAGAAATTGCCTTCCCTGTGCACTCAACTCCCCCATTTTCACCTAACCAAACACTGGCCTGCCCTAACCTGTGTTTAAACAGGGAGCGCTCAACTTGCCCGGTCCTCCCAGCCCTATAGACCTCCTGTGCCTCCTCCAATCTTTTTCGTACACAAAATATTTTCATTGCTTGCTTTCCGAGAGGTTTTTTTCCCATGCCGCTGCTTTTTTCCTGCTTCTACGGAGATGAAATACCAGGCAGCGGACATGCTGCACGCTGTAAAAAAGTCCGTACCTGAATTTCTCCGAGCGACGACACGCCCATGTAGAGAAAGACGCCGTAAAGCACAGGCATTGGTATAAACTGAAAGAAAGAATGCAATCATTTATTTTTTTAAATTGCATTTTCAGTAGTACCACTCTCTTCTACAGGCACTGCCTCAAATTGCCTACAGCTTTCCAGTTTCCACAGGGTTAGAGACGTGTCGGATTTTAACCAGCAGAGCTTTTGTGCCTGCGAGTGAGCTAACGCTCTGCTTTAGGCTGACCGTTGGAGTTATCTTTCATCAGCAGAATCCTATCTTCCAGAAAGGTTGGAGGAAAACAGGCGACCATGCTACCATATGCCACGTTCTGTGACGGTAGAAAAACCTTTCTCCTTATTCTTGTAGCAACAAGCAAAAGCGACGTGCCTCCTCTTAGCCTAGCGAGGAGATTATCTTGTGGGAGGAACACGCAAGGAAGCCCATGGAGATGATTTCAGTGTGTTTAGCTACTGGAACGGCTGTGCTGAGGCATTTGGGGGAGCAAATTGCCATCGATAACGTGCTGAACGGCTGGAAAGCGTAAGCGAGGAGGCTGCTTCCCACTGTGGGTCAAGCCCCAAGGTTTGGGATCACCTCCTCCTCCACTCCACAGCTGCTTGGGCCTGGAGAGAGGGGACTGGTTTTGGGTAACCTCCAAAAAGCTCGTGGCTGTTGGGTGTTTTGCATTTTCCTCTTACCTTTAACACAGAAGTGAAGAAGACAGAGCAGCCCATGAGCACAAAGATCATGGAGCCAGTGACTCTCTGCTCTCGTATCCCCAGAAACTTGGGTTGTTCTCCTGGAGCTGCGCACTCAGACTCGACTTTGAGGCTATTCACGTGGGTGATGGACAGGACGGTGGCAGCCACAAACCAGGGCAGCCCCATCACGGAGCACACCCCGAGCATCACGGCCACCATGAAAAGGTCCAGGTGGTACCCACATCCTTTCTGCGGGAAGCAAAACAAGGAGATGAGCGTCCCACAGCACAAGAGCAAGGACAACGTCGCAAGTCAGGCTCAAACCCCGCTAGAGCGCAAGTCAACTTCTTGAGAATTTAAAACACGCCTCGGAAACAAATAAGGAGGTATCTGCTCTTTGTGCAAGCCCCTTGCATGAAAAGGTGGCAGGAGTTCAGACAAAGTGGATTTGGTTGTGCGATAGCTACTTCTCAAAAGAAAAAAAGAGACCGGGTTTTTTCCTTTATAAAGAAATTTCCACCACTTGCAAGTAGGATGTGACTCTGAGTTATCCCTGGCAGCGCGTCAACACAATTCGATCCCCCATTCACTGCTGACATTTTAAAACAAAACCACGCTTCTCTATTGCTCCAAGATTAATTTGCTCCTCTGAAAGGCTGCTCATCTGAACTCCCTGTCGTTTGCTCCCTGTGTCATCATTAATGCAGGAGAGCATCCTGCCACGCAGCCTGACGTTTTCCCAAACCAATGCCTTCCCAAAGCATTTGGAATAGGAGCTTCTCCCCGTGCCTGCAGCCCGGAGTGGGTTGGGGATGGGCTCATCTCTTGCAGCCCCTTACCTTCAGCCTGTGCTCCTTCCTGTTCACAATAACAGCAGTGATCTGCTGGTCCATGAAGATCAAGATGGTGCAGAGCAGAGCTGGGATGAGCGCAGCCAACACCGTCCACCAAGGGTTGGGTCCTACGGGGCTGATGAACCACCCGCGGTCGTCTCTGGTAGGCTGCAACAAAGCACACACATCAGCATCATCTCCCAGCCCAGCCACCTCACTGGCTTTGCTTTTCCCCTCCATTCCCATGTCAGAGCACCTCCCAGCCCTGGCTTCACGTCACCCTGGGGTTCAGCACTGCCGGTGCCCTCTTTGCAAGCACCTACAGATACTTCTCCTGGAGGTATCTAGTTTTGGGGCTGTCTTCTCCTTTCCCGAAGGAAACAATGCGCTTGGAGGCAGAAGAGGAGATGGTCGCACCACCAGCATCTCCTCCGGACTCAGCCCTGTCCTGCCCCGGCATCACCTTGTGGCATCCCCAAGGGCTGAAACCAGCTCCCTGCCAAAACACCCCGTTACCTTGAACATATGGGGGACGTGGAGCTTCGGTGATGGGATCCCAATCATGAAGTCCATGAGCACCATGACGACGATGGTGAGGAAAACAGCAAAGTCGCTTACTGTGGACCGTACCTGGGGCAAGAAACCAGAGCTGAAGGGGGCGTCGCAAAGGGGGCCACAACATGACATGGAAAAGTGAGGGACGTCAACGCCATTAAGACCGGTTAACAAAACCCCTCCATGCTGAGGACATGCAGCCAAATCCCTTGGTTAGATACCGTTGCTGTGTTTGTGCCTGTGAGATCTGGTGCCAGGCAATACAAAATGTTTAATTAGGTGGAAAAGGGTTGTCTTAATTGAAACCTTAAAAAAAAAATAAAATTACAAAAGAAGGAAGCAGATGTCTGCCACGACAGCCACGCTCACAGCTAAAACGGGAATAAGGCACTGAGGCATCATTTGCTCCTCAAAAGGAAGAAATAGTGTCGTTTGCTATGGCAGCTCCTCAGCTGAATCAGCCTTCCCCTTGAGCACATAATGCACAGAAGGTGAAAAAAAGTAACTGTGGAAGACCTGATTTCCCACTGCCTGAGCAAGAGATGGCTCCAGGACAGGTCGCCAGGCAGGTGGGAAATGCTACGATCCTTTTGCGCTCATGGAAATGAGTGAGGGACGTCCACGCTGATGGAGAGCTTGGCCTTCAAGGTCAACGTTTCCCAGCTCGACCGAGTGGTGGCAAATACTGCTTAGTGCTCCAGGAAAGCCATTTTGGGAAATGAGCGTGGAGACTGCTGCTGGCCACCGTCTTCTACCTACTCTGGTTGGGAAGTATCGGCTGGTCTTAAACTTCTTCAGTAAGCTCGACAGCACAAAGGTGGAGAAGAAGAGGATGCAGCACCAGAAGAGGACGTCAGGCATGTAGGGGCCATTGGGTCCACAGGCAGGTCCTTGAAACTCTCCATGCAAATACCGACATTCCTGGAGAAACAGAGCATCAGGACACAAAGGCAGTGCACGTGCGGCAAGGAAACCTCGCATAACGAGGGGGTTATTTCTGCTGCCGGTCAGAAATATTGTCCTGCCACCGCGTTGAGGAGGCGGACAGTTATTACCCACGATGTTGGGCACAAGGTGGACTGGACAAGGTGGACTCTCCTTCCCAGGACCAAGCGGGTTAAAACCACCCATTAGATGTAAGCAATGACTTTTCAGAGCAGCACTAGCACAGCTGGAAGCCCATCACCACCTGAAGGGCTCCGACTTGTGCACCACGCGAATGCCCCTGGACCCCGTGGCCGCGGCACGAGGAAGCAGTGGCTCGGGGCACTTACGGTCACCGTGAGGTTTTCCCAGGCGATGCCAGACACGTTGATCTTGTTGCTCTCCCAGAAACGCAGGGTTTCATTGCTGGGATGCGTCGGTGCCTCACACTTACAGCTGGGAGGAGAGAAGCCAAGACACGGGTAAGGGAGAGGCGATGCAGGTGCAGCCCTGAGCTCCTGCCAAGGGGCAGGGGCGTTTTAGGAGGAAAAAACCCACTAGTCGATGGTGAGGAAGTCGAGCTGGCTGTGCATGTGCACAGGGTAGGTCTCCCGCAGGTGACTCAGCTTCTCTAGAGCCTCGTAGATGAAGATGAGGCAGATGAGGGAGGCGAAGGCTTCTTCAGTGAAGCGGGTGATGTAGCACACCAAAGAGCTGGCGTCGGTGGCCACCAGCACGATGCAGAAGAAGGCGGTCCACAGCCCGATGCATGCCCGCAGAGAGAGATAGGAGAGCGTGTACTCCCTGGGAAACCAAAATAAAACCAAGGGTGGAAAGGCCAGCAAGAGGCTCCAAGTTGGGGCTTAATGATAAATTTAAATTGCAATAAGGGTGGTTCATCTCACATCGAAGTCATCACAGCAGAAGGACTGTCATGGAAAATACCCATTTCACATGAAAAACTCCTACTTTTTCAATGAAATCATCCAAACTCACAACATTTCAGCAGTAGACTATTTGGCTACCTGAGCAAACTGTATTTCCACTTCCAGCAACAATCAGGCTAAGAAGTGCCTTGTTTTGTACTCAGAGGGAAGCAAATCTTCCCCCATTCCCAAACCAGAGTGATTTGTCTCCTCTTCCTTGTGCAGCCCATCTTGGGCATCCACATCCTTGTGGTTTCTCCTCCTCCAGCTGCTTCGCTTTAAGCCTAAAACCCCCAAATGACCCCATCCATCCTTCAGAGAGCCAGGGCTCTCGCACCATCACATACTAAAGCAGCAGCGTGCAGCATCTGTGACACACAAGACAACTTCAATCGAACAACTGCCGCTGAGAGAAATGAAAGACAAACATCTTTTCTCCATCCCCGCTGCCTTCTGAAGGCTCTCACAGCACCCGGCCGCAGCAACCAGCCTTACTTGCAGAATTTGTAGAGGATCTTCTCAAAGACGAGCACGGGTCCGGTGCTGCCGAGGATGGTGAGAGGTTGGCCAGCAAAGAGGGAAAACACCACGCCGGTCATGGAGGCACCCAGCAGCGACTCCATGGCACTCTGTCCGGGGAAGAGAGGCAGCAGTGAGTACAGAAAGCATTAGGGGGAAAAAAAACCCAGAGCAAACTCACTGCAGCAAGGACTTTTGCATGAGTTTTATCCTCCCCCGTGCCACCCAACAGAGAGAGCTGCTCACTATGTGGCCATCGGTCGCCTCCCCCAGCAGTCCCCCAAAGGTGATGACAGGGGACATGCAGGCACAGTAGAGGAAGAGGAAGGACGCCAGACACTGCAGCCTCAGACCATCCCGAAAGTCGCTCCAGAACCACGGGGCTTTTCGCTTCACATCCAGGATCAAACCTCCAAAGAGCCTGGAAGAAGGACAAAATAGAGACAGTTCTCCTGCAAGACCACATGGACTTTTCTTGGCTGCAGAAGGGCAATCACAAGCATGGAGTAATTTTCAGTGCTGAAAAGAAGCCGTCTCCTTCTCCCTTTTTACACCCACTAGAAGCTGAGGCACGCCAAAATGCCCTCCAACAACAAAAATAAAAAGAAGAAAAAAGAAAAAACAAGACCTAACCTGAGAGCCCATCCCCTCTTACTGCAACACTCCCTTGCTCTGAGAAGCAGCAGAGCTCTACCTGGAGGTATTTGCACATCTGCTTCCACCCCAAATCAAGAAAACCTGTGTGCAATGATGCTGTGGCTGAGCCCAGCTGCCCACATCTCCCACCTGCCCAGCCCAGGGACACAGCTGGGCATGTGGAGCCCCTTCACTGAACCAAAAAACCCCAAAAACCTGCTCAAAGGCAAGGTGCATGCTCAGATTTGGGAGGCAAGCAGAAAAAAAACACCCCAAACTATCAAAGCTTGCACCTTCCCGTCCGCTCCAGTTCAGGACCGCTGTGCTTCTCTGGCTCACTGTCAGAAGCACTGTCATCGAGAGCTCCTGGCATCTTCCTTTTTTCCTGTTCAAATGGAAATAAGAAAGACAGCTATTTGTAACCACTGGCTTGTTTTGCTTCTGGTCTGGCCATGTGACTGTGTCAAACAGGGACCTTGTGAATCTGGACCCCTGAACAGCATCCCCAGCTGCCTGCCGTCCTGCCCGTCCCCCTCGCACCTCCCTCCACCGCAGCACCCACCTGCGAAGGGACGTTTTTTGGGGGCTCGATTCGGATCGATGGATCCCACTCTCCAGGCGGCAAGACCGTGACCTGATCCAGAAACTCATCGATGCCGGCCACGAGGTCAGCCCGGTTCTTGGCTTTATAGGCGACGTCATGGAAAACCTGCCCGTAGGAGACAACCTGCTCAGAGGACAACCCATCTCGCATGCCCTAAGCAGTGCAATAAGCACTTGGCTAAACGCAAGATAATTTCCCCCAAATTTCCTGCTGGCAATGGCAGGAAGTATTCCCCCAAAAGGAAAAATCTGTCCATCGTGTTCCTTGTAATCCTCTCCTCCACGAGGCCCCCCATCCCCCATGGCACACCGCAGCCTGTTGCTTAAAGAGGACAAGTTTTACTGGCCCTGGCAATGCCACCACTGGGGACAGCGTGCTGGGGACCCTGGGGAGAAGGACGAGGTGCAGGATGCACCCCGGGTGGGATTTCAGCCTCCAGGATGTGGGGTGATGCAAACGTGCGTGTTTGCTTTGGGCTGCAAACGAAGGGTGGGCTATTTGGAGAGCTGCCAGCAGCGGGGACAGCAAATGCTCTTCCTCACTACTACAGAGACAGGGAGAGGTGAAGAAAGCCAAAAATGACCCAGAGATATCCCTTCTCACGTCGCACCTCATCCGTCATGATAGTAGCCATGGACCTGCCGATCTCATGGTACTGATGGGCTTTTCCTTCTGGTCCAAGCAAAACAAACAGGAACCTGGGCAAGACAAACAAAAGGAGAGAAACGAACGTGTCATGGCTCAAAGAGCACCCAAGGAAATCCCTGGCAGCTCCCAGCCCAGAGCACGGCTCGAGAGGGGACACGGAGGCTCACCGACTCCGGTGATGAATTGGAAATTCATCAAAACCCATCGCAAATTTCATTTTGGGGCCAACTCTCATTCACGTTGGCCAATGGGTTTAAAAGCTACAGCAGGGAAGGGGGAAATGAAGGCAAGGAGACGTGGCTGGCAGAAACGTGCTGGCTCCCGCTGGCCTTGTTCCCTTGGGATGCCAAACTGATGCATGCCATCTGATGTTTTGTTGGGGGGGTTTGAAATAAAAACTTTGTGCTTCTCGTTCAGACCTTGTTGGGATGGGAACTTCCGTCATGCCCGAGAGGAGGACAGCCGGGGTCAGGCGGACAAATGCCACGATGGGCTGGCGAAGGAAATCCAGCTCTCCTACGAGCACGTTGGACGCTTCAGCCCCGCTGGGAATTTTCTTCATGAAGTGCAGCTCCGCCTGGGCACAACAAGCCATTTTCAGGCAATGACCCCAAAAGCAAAGCCCACAGCACCCTGCAGCTCCCTCTGCAGCCAAGGTTGCAACAGCAAATTCGGCCCTGAAGGCCTAAGAAAGCTATGAGTGTCTCACCTTGCTTAAATCCGTTGTGCTGGTCTCATGGTTCACCCCATTTTTAGCTTCCACAGTGGTGGGAGAAGGATGAGGGGTAAGTGTTTGAGCTGGTAGAAAAAAGAAAGACACTCAGAAAGACGGACAAGGAGCAATTGGGATGCTTCTCCTTTGCTAGGACAAACCTAATGGGGCCAAAGCCCTGCAGAAACCCTCATCTGCTGCCAAAGCCCTGCAGAAACCTTCACCGGGTGCCAAAGCCCTGCAGGAACCCTCACCTGGCTTGTCGAGGAGGTGCAGGTCCGACCCCTTCTTGCTCACATCAGCAAACGAGCGGAGAAGGCTGTTTCTTTTCTTCTCGTTCTGATGGTGGTGCTTCTTCAAAAGAACTTCTCCAATTTTTGCCCGCGTGCGCTCGTCAAACTCCGTGAGCTGTTCTTGCTGGCCCAGGATCAGATCTGAGCATGGCACAGGAAAATGAGGCAGGGTTTGATCTGTGAAGGAAGGGCACAGCGGCGAGCCAAGCTCGACCGTTCCCGGAGGGACGCGGCACCCACAGTACCTGCGATCTCTTCGATGCTGTTGGCACTAATGTCCAGCAGCACCGTGCCATTGATGATGCAGCTCCTCAGCTCAAAGAGGCTGTGCAAGGACAGCGTGGCCACATAGGGCTTGCTCCAGCGCTCGCCGCCGTCTTCCACGTCCTCCTCAAACTTCAGCCACCTGCGGACATCGGGTGCTGTCAGCCCCATTGCAAGGAAACAGCCCCAGCTCTCCAACCCCTTTAACAGAGCTACAGGTAGCAAGAGGAGACGGCTCCTCGCATCAGCACCTACAGCTGCAAAAACTTCGCGTCCTGCGGAGCGGAAAGCAGAGCCCGCGTGCACTGCTGGCGCAGGGACTCCTCTCCCACCACAGCCGGCAGCAGGGATTTACCTTGCCGTTTCCTTCCACTCGGCATCTTCGCCCTCTTTCACGCAGATCTCATCCAGCTCGGTGAACAAGGCGTGAGGGACATGCTGCTCGTCCTCCTTGGTCCTGAGGATGAACTGCACCCGCTGGGACGGGGTGCCTGGGGGCAGAACACAGAGACCCATCCCGTTACCACGCTCGAATATGGCCCATCACGCTCACATGCAAAGCGGGCATCAGATCGGCACCAGTTCAGCCACAAATATTGGGCCGGCCCCTCTCCCCTGGCTCTGTTGGGGCTTGCACAGAGCCACGGAGAAGGAGAAGCATCTATTCCACCCCTGCACAAGGATGGGCAGCTTTCCTTCCCCACATTTCCATTTTTAAAGCAGGCATCCCGCTGAGGAAGATGAGCCTAAATCCATTATACATTTAACTACCTCAAAAAAAAAAGATGAAAGTTTTGAAAAAGAGGGTCTTGTTAAATAATGCCACTTTCCCTCGGAAGAACAGCAAGTCACTCAAACTAGCCACATGGACCTGCTTGCAGAAGACCCCAGCGCCCATGTAGCCCCAAGGAGTTTAGTGAACGGGGTGGCGGGACTTACAGTGGTAGCCCCGCTCCGTCGGGGCACAGTCCTCCTCCTGTTCCCGATGCTTCTGCTTGTGGGGTCGGTGATGCCGGTGGCATTGCCCCACCAGCGGCATCTGCACGCCGGCGTACAGGGTCCGGTGGCCTGCAAAAAAGCAGCATTTGCATCACTCGCGATATTGGGGAGATGGATGACGCAGACACCACGGTTAAATCAGTGCAGCCGTCCCAGGAGGAAACACCAATTTTGTTTTCACTGGATCCCTGAATGTCACAGACCTCTCCTTTTTTCCAAGCCTGTTTTACTCGAACTTTGCAACAACAGAGCAACAACAAGTGATGGCTCCCCCAAAAGTGCCCTGAAAGCATCCAACCTCTTCTCAAATTCCAGCTTGGGCTGGCCAACACTCAGCCTTGCTCATTAAGCAGTGACAGAAGGGAATTCTTTTTAAAATCTTTGTATGGCACAAGGCGACAAGAGAAGATCCAATCAGTCCCATGATAAGGAACTCCAGAAGAAAAGAAGAAAAGCACAGCCTCGCGCCTGCAGCTGTCCAATTATTCTCCAGACCTCTCCAAGCCAGGAGCAGCCTCTGCGAGTAAACAAGCCGTGAATTATCCAGCCCCATGGCTAAAGCTCACACCGTGACCTCCGCGGGGGCTTTTTCCCTCTGTTGAAAAGCCGTAATATTAAAACACGTGAAAATAACTGTGCTGCTTTATTAAGAAGCATGGCACGTTTTGCTGCACATGATGTCACACCGAGTGAGGGACATTGTAGGGACTTTGTGCAACGGGAAAAGGCGCCGGGCTGGTGGCCCCTCTACCAGCATCTCAGCAGAGACTCACCTTCCAACTCCTCCTTCTCATAGTGAATCTTGGCACCGTTGCTCCTTCTCCCCTGGTCAATCAGTGCCTCCTCGTCATGCCTCTGTTTAGCAATGAGAAGAAGGTAAAAGTTGGGGCTGGGCGTCTAGAGCTCCCTTGCGTCCTGCCGGCAAGTCTCCTTCTCTCTTAGACACCGTTTTGCCTCCGTGCTGCGACCAGGGACGCTAAACCTGCCCCTGGCAGCCCTCCCCAGTGCAAAGCATCTCCCCCTGCCCATCCTTCTGCCCTCCAGGGAAATGCCAATGGGATTTCGGGGAGAGTTTTCCCCCTGTTTGGGGGATGCTCAGCCCTTCAGCTGTGCTACCTGTAACTCTTCCAGAAGTGTCATTTTGTAAGCCCCGTTCTGGTTCATCCTCACGTCGGTCACCGGTTTGGGGGGATAATTGAACCTCCAGATCAATCAGGGGGCCAGAGTCCCCCGGGACACCTGGACAGCTCTCACCGAGAGGAGCTCAGTGGCACCCAGTGTGCACCAACTCCAGAGACACAACAAGTGACCGTTCATGGCATCACAATCGGTGATGCGTATCCAGGCAGTTATTTAAAGCCACGCACCCCAGGACTCTTCCCGCTTGGAAAACTTAGTGGATGGGGAGAAACCAGCTCTGTTTTGGGCAAAAACTAGCCGGAATAGAGAAAAGGGGTGTAAATGCCGCATCCTGCTGGGCCAAAAGGCATAAGCAGCGTTTGGGTGTATTTAAAAGCACAAGCTGCCAAAATAGGAGTGAGGTGCAAAGCCTTGGGGAAAATACGCCTTACGGGGCAAAATACACATTAGGAGGAAACATAGGAGGAAACAGGACAAGTGAGCACCTCCGTCTCTGTGGCAAGATGCTCTCAGCGTCCCATGGCCCTTCTGTTGCAGCATCCTCGAAATCGCGGCAAGCCTTGCGCGGAGATGCCACCGAAGGAAAGGGCCCCGCTCAGAACTCACTCGGTCCCGGTTAGGCCACTCAAATGGACTCGGAGCGCTTATTTTGTTGAGGAAATTGCTGGAGGAGTTAAGGGTTTCGTAGAGCTGTGGGGTTGCGGACCTGTGGCCTTGGGATGGGATGGAGCAGGAAGGGGAGAAGCCTCCGGAAAGCAGTTTATCCCATCCCAGCATGGGCACCAGCACTTGCAAACGCTTTGCCTTCCCTCTCCGTCCTTCTCCGCTGCTGACAGGTGCCTGCAAAACATCACATTGTCAAAACTGGGCTGGGCAAGGGGATGCCGAGCTTTGCATCGCTCACTTTGGAGTTTTGGAGCAGCCAGAGTTGTTCCGCTTAGCACTATTTCCTAAGCACAAAGCTCCGGTTGGCTGCTTCGAAGCTGCTTTTGTTGGGAGGCTGAAAGCAGTAATTGCTTGTAAAACTGAAATCGGAAATCACTGGAGCAAAGGAGGAAGGTCCGACTTTTCGGGGAACGGTTCTCTTTGCAGAAGGTGAGTGCCTTTTCCTCCCTTCTGTACTACCAATCTCTGAAGAAATCAAACCAGAGTAATGAGTGCTTGCTGACAGGCACCCAGCAGTCTGGTTTTCAGCAAATAAAGGGTGACGATTGGGCAGCCTCACTATTACAATGTGCCTCGTTCTTCTGTATTTGTCCAGACGAGCTCCCTTCTGGCTCTCTACCAGCCCACGCAGGGACATTGCCATGTCCCCCCCAGGATTTCTCGGCTGTCTCAGCCCAGAGACGGGCTGCACGGGGACGTGGCGGGGCAGAGTCAGGAGGGGGCCATGCTTCGGGCACGGTGCTGAGCCCCACTCCACGCTGGCGGCTGCGTGGCAGGAAAAGCCTTTGGGGACCTTCTGCCGTGAACCTCAACATCAGCTCTCCATCCTGGAGCTGGAGGAGGTTGAGCGAAACCTCGGGGCAGCACCACGCTCCCTCCCAGGAGCAGCAAGCAGGGACCAGGGCGGAGGCACGAACCCACCGCAGCCGAGCAAGACGTCGGGCAAATGATATGGGACGGGATAGTGCATATACCTGATGTCAGGAACAAGCCTGGCCGGGCTTGGCAGACCCCCTGAAACCCAAAATTATTTCTATGGATTTATTACGGCTTTTCTGGAGGATGCTCCACACAGTGAAGTACTTTGCAGGACACAGCCCCTGCCCTGGCCACCTCCTGCAGGGAGGCTGCCAGATGCCACCATGTGCATTAAACCACCTTTTCTCCCCCCATCCTTCCCTCCTGAGCAGATGGCAGTCGTACGAATCCCAAAGCACCCAAAGCTTCGCCTCCAACACCAAGCGGCACTCGGAAGGCACCTTCACCACTCTTAGGGATTTACCCACGCCGGCCACCCTAACAGGGGCCGACCCTGGGATCCCGCTGAGAAGGCAGAGTCCCAGGGAAGGTTTCCCATCCCTCTTTGAGGAGTTCTCGGGTGACAGCTCGAGCTGGCTGCCTCCGGAGAGGGACCCCTACCCCCACTCATGCCCCCCAATTATACCTGTACCACCCAGCACCCCATCCCCAGGTCCAACCCCGAGGCCGAGCCCTTAATTCTCCCAGAGGGACATCACCTTCCCTTGGCTTCCAGCTCCGGCCTGGGGCTCTTCCCCAGCCTCTCCCTCCACTTACTCCAAACCCCACCCTCAGCACAGCCCCACACACACTCCCCTCCTCCTTCCTCTGACCTCTCTCTTCCTTAATCCTTTCCTCACCTCCAGCACACTATACAGAGGGAGCCAGACGCACCACCTCCTCCACTGACTTCCCTGGCCAGGCGGGGACACGGTTGGAAAAATACTTTGGAATACCCGGAGCTGCTCAGCTCTTGCGGCCTAAGGCTTCAACTCCTTCAGCTGCTTCCGCCTCCCTTTTCTCGGGAACCGCTCCCGCGGCGCTGCAGGACAGCAGCTGTCCCCTCCGACAGTCACCATGCCACGCTGGCAAAAGTCAACCTACAGCTTGCAAAACCCCATCCCGTAAAAGCCGTCTGATTTTGGCCCTGCTTGGGGATGTACCCCTTTCTTCCTTACAGAGCAATTCTGTAGTTTCTTTTCCCCACCCGTTTGCAAGGAGCAACAACTTGCCCTTGGCATTTGGGGTTGGCTTCATGCACGAACAGGCTCCCGCAGAGGATGGGACAAGCCGATGGCAGGAGGGCTCGTGCACCCGTCCCAGCTGGGCACGAGGCACCAGTTGCAGACGCCGAGAGCCTGGAGCACGTGCTGAGCCCACAGCAAGATGCAGGGCTGCAAGGGGACCTTTTCTTCTGGCTTGTCCTCTCCTCCCAGGCTCCACGGCCAGCCGACTCGACCGCATGTGCCTGAGGTGACACCACAGCCCAACGACCCCCCGCCCCAAAACCTCAAGAGAGCACGAGAGCCATCTCTGCTTCACAGCTTCTTCCTGCACAGCGGCAGGGGAAGGGAGAAGGAAAAGGCATCTTGCCGCTTTCCTCCCGGCTCATCCCACCCTGGGAGAGAAGAGACTTTGCAAGGACAGGGGAGAAGAAAAAACTACAGAGTGCCAGGGAGGTAAAAGGAAGGAAAACAGCACTGAATGATAAAGCGGCAGCAGTCCCTCTACCACTACAAACCCACACCACCACACGCACGTACACACGGGAACTTCACGACACCGAACTCCCATTGACTGGCACGTACACCTCAGTTTGCTGGTCTAGAGATACTGAATGCCTGAAGCACACCAAGGAGAACTGAAAACATCGACATGGCTTTAATGGGAATCCTCCAACTGGAAAACAGCGGTATCTCCCCGTCTCTGCGTTGGCACGTCCCTGAGTCACGTTCTCACTCCTCCCCTTCAAAGCCGAGGCTCCTAAATAGCAAAACTGGGGGGAAAAAAGACAAAAAGAGGGAGAGCACCATCAGTGGAAGACCTGCCGGCTGCTGCTGGTTCAACCCTGTTCGTGGGACCACCCTGGCAGTGACGAGCTGGTTTGCATGCCACGGTCCTCGCTGCCTGTTCCCAGGGACGGGCCGTTTGCTCGGTACTGCCTGCCGAAGCACGGGAAAACTGTAGGCATGCGCCGTCGCTTGCAGAGGAGCACGGTCACGTTCACATGCAGTCCTTTACCTCTTTCCTCCCCGGATTCAGACTGTTTCTGTGTTCATAGTGAGAGCCTTCCACACGCTCGTTTTCAACACTTCCTCCGAGATATTAATCTCGCAAGGATCAGTCCTGCAATAAATATTTTACAGAGCAATCCGTGACTATGGGAACTGATGCCACCAAGTGCGTTAGCATCAGCAAGAGGAACAGCGGGGCCCCGAGAATCAAAGCTCAGCATAAGCACGGCAGGTTTTGCTGGATGAGGAGTTTTGCGAGGCAAGCCTGAGAGCTGCAGAGCTACAGCTCCGTGCAAAGGCTCTTGCGGGCGTTTAGCCCTGGAGTGGGCTCCTAAGCCACTGCTGGTACAGATCATGCCTGCAACTCCTCGTTTTTACATATGAGGATCTCCAGCTACCCTAAAGTCACTGAGGATGCGACTTTTTGGGGTCAGATGGGAGTTGTGCAGCCACTCTGCTTGGAGGCAGAGCCCTGCGATCCCCTCCTGCAGCCCTGCCCGTAGATGTGATTTTCCCACCAAGCTGACTGCTGCTTTCTATGGGACGCTCAAGAAAGATGCAAGTGGAAAAAATTGTGCCAAACACCTTCCAACTAATCTTGCCGGGGGTCCTGGCACTTGGTGGGGCTTTACCTGTCCCTGCTTTGCTTTGGTGTATCCAAGTTGCTGGTCTTGCCCAGTTTCAGCAGAACTGAACCGGCAGCAGCAGCAGCTTCCATCATTTTCGGGGACTCCTGACGGAAAAAAGGGACAAATCAAGTTCTCTGTCTTGGATCCAAGTGGAAATAAACTGAACACCCAGCAAAAACATTGCATGCTGCCCTCTCCTTCTGACTCGTGGCACCTTTAGCTATTAGCGCAGCAGGGTAAAGACCTTTCACTCTGAATTTTTTGGGAGGGTGTTAAAAACACTGTTACGAGCCAATCTTTCCATCATCATCATCATCATCTGTTATTATAAATGACTCATTTAAAAAATTATACCTCTATTCAAGTGTTAAGCTCACTGCTCATTCAGGGAAAAAAAAGGTTAAGATGTGGGATCCAGGCTATTAGGATCTGTTTCTTTTGAGTTCTGATCTTGCCCCAACATGTAAAGACAAGCTGTGCTAGAAACAGGCAATCTCACAGCCCGAGGGAGATGTCCAGCCCCGAGCGCCCAGCAAGCGTTACCTCTTCTTCATTGGCTTCGTTTTTGGCACCGTCCAACTTCTTCTTCTTGCTCTCTGGCATAAGGTCATCCAGGAAGCTGAGCTCTCGCTTTGAGAAGCAGAAATCCATGGCTTTCCGGACAAATACAAGAGCCAAAACCTGCACGAAATAGAGGGAAGATGCGGTGAGGCCAGAGGTGGTGCTACATCTCACTCCAACGTGGCAAACATCCCTGTGCCGAGCGGCACCGCCTCTTACCATCATGGGAAAGACGATGGCGGCACGGGACACCTTGATGGCCCAGAGCAGGACGAGGCAGATCAGCTGGATCACGGTGAAGAAGTGCACCTTTCGCAAGGGGACGTGCCGCAGGTAGATGAAATCCGGCTGGTGTTTCGCCGGCATCCAAAACAGCTTCAAGCGATCGAAGAACTGCAAAATCGAAGTGGAAAAGTTGCCACCTTGGGACTGCGGAAAGCTTCTGGCCCTCTTGAGACGTGGAGGGAGTTTTCAGGATCTCGCTCGCCATGAGAAACCGTGGATCCCACTATGCTCCTCCTGGGAGCAGCACCCATTTTCCCTTCGCTCCAGCTAGAAACCAGCTTGCCCGTGAGAGCTGCCCACCCACGTGCAATTATGCCACGTTATTCTATGATTAGCTTGTCTTGGCCCACTGAATCCCCCAGCAAGGATTTCCACCAGTGGTAGAAATTGCCTTCCCTGTGCACTCAACTCCCCCATTTTCACCTAACCAAACACTGGCCTGCCCTAACCTGTGTTTAAACAGGGAGCGCTCAACTTGCCCGGTCCTCCCAGCCCTATAGACCTCCTGTGCCTCCTCCAATCTTTTTCGTACACAAAATATTTTCATTGCTTGCTTTCCGAGAGGTTTTTTTCCCATGCCGCTGCTTTTTTCCTGCTTCTACGGAGATGAAATACCAGGCAGCGGACATGCTGCACGCTGTAAAAAAGTCCGTACCTGAATTTCTCCGAGCGACGACACGCCCATGTAGAGAAAGACGCCGTAAAGCACAGGCATTGGTATAAACTGAAAGAAAGAATGCAATCATTTATTTTTTTAAATTGCATTTTCAGTAGTACCACTCTCTTCTACAGGCACTGCCTCAAATTGCCTACAGCTTTCCAGTTTCCACAGGGTTAGAGACGTGTCGGATTTTAACCAGCAGAGCTTTTGTGCCTGCGAGTGAGCTAACGCTCTGCTTTAGGCTGACCGTTGGAGTTATCTTTCATCAGCAGAATCCTATCTTCCAGAAAGGTTGGAGGAAAACAGGCGACCATGCTACCATATGCCACGTTCTGTGACGGTAGAAAAACCTTTCTCCTTATTCTTGTAGCAACAAGCAAAAGCGACGTGCCTCCTCTTAGCCTAGCGAGGAGATTATCTTGTGGGAGGAACACGCAAGGAAGCCCATGGAGATGATTTCAGTGTGTTTAGCTACTGGAACGGCTGTGCTGAGGCATTTGGGGGAGCAAATTGCCATCGATAACGTGCTGAACGGCTGGAAAGCGTAAGCGAGGAGGCTGCTTCCCACTGTGGGTCAAGCCCCAAGGTTTGGGATCACCTCCTCCTCCGCTCCACAGCTGCTCGGGCCTGGAGAGAGGGGACTGGTTTTGGGTAACCTCCAAAAAGCTCGTGGCTGTTGGGTGTTTTGCATTTTCCTCTTACCTTTAACACAGAAGTGAAGAAGACAGAGCAGCCCATGAGCACAAAGATCATGGAGCCAGTGACTCTCTGCTCTCGTATCCCCAGAAACTTGGGTTGTTCTCCTGGAGCTGCGCACTCAGACTCGACTTTGAGGCTATTCACGTGGGTGATGGACAGGACGGTGGCAGCCACAAACCAGGGCAGCCCCATCACGGAGCACACCCCGAGCATCACGGCCACCATGAAAAGGTCCAGGTGGTACCCACATCCTTTCTGCGGGAAGCAAAACAAGGAGATGAGCGTCCCACAGCACAAGAGCAAGGACAACGTCGCAAGTCAGGCTCAAACCCCGCTAGAGCGCAAGTCAACTTCTTGAGAATTTAAAACACGCCTCGGAAACAAATAAGGAGGTATCTGCTCTTTGTGCAAGCCCCTTGCATGAAAAGGTGTCAGGAGTTCAGACAAAGTGGATTTGGTTGTGCGATAGCTACTTCTCAAAAGAAAAAAAGAGACCGGGTTTTTTCCTTCATAAAGAAATTTCCACCACTTGCAAGTAGGATGTGACTCTGAGTTATCCCTGGCAGCGCGTCAACACAATTCGATCCCCCATTCACTGCTGACATTTTAAAACAAAACCACGCTTCTCTATTTCTCCAAGATTAATTTGCTCCTCTGAAAGGCTGCTCATCTGAACTCCCTGTCGTTTGCTCCCTGTGTCATCATTAATGCAGGAGAGCATCCTGCCACGCAGCCTGACGTTTTCCCAAACCAATGCCTTCCCAAAGCATTTGGAATAGGAGCTTCTCCCCGTGCCTGCAGCCCGGAGTGGGTTGGGGATGGGCTCATCTCTTGCAGCCCCTTACCTTCAGCCTGTGCTCCTTCCTGTTCACAATAACAGCAGTGATCTGCTGGTCCATGAAGATCAAGATGGTGCAGAGCAGAGCTGGGATGAGCGCAGCCAACACCGTCCACCAAGGGTTGGGTCCTACGGGGCTGATGAACCACCCGCGGTCGTCTCTGGTAGGCTGCAACAAAGCACACACATCAGCATCGTCTCCCAGCCCAGCCACCTCACTGGCTTTGCTTTTCCCCTCCATTCCCATGTCAGAGCACCTCCCAGCCCTGGCTTCACGTCACCCTGGGGTTCAGCACTGCCGGTGCCCTCTTTGCAAGCACCTACAGATACTTCTCCTGGAGGTATCTAGTTTTGGGGCTGTCTTCTCCTTTCCCGAAGGAAACAATGCGCTTGGAGGCAGAAGAGGAGATGGTCGCACCACCAGCATCTCCTCCGGACTCAGCCCTGTCCTGCCCCGGCATCACCTTGTGGCATCCCCAAGGGCTGAAACCAGCTCCCTGCCAAAACACCCCGTTACCTTGAACATATGGGGGACGTGGAGCTTCGGTGATGGGATCCCAATCATGAAGTCCATGAGCACCATGACGACGATGGTGAGGAAAACAGCAAAGTCGCTTACTGTGGACCGTACCTGGGGCAAGAAACCAGAGCTGAAGGGGGCGTCGCAAAGGGGGCCACAACATGACATGGAAAAGTGAGGGACGTCAACGCCATTAAGACCGGTTAACAAAACCCCTCCATGCTGAGGACATGCAGCCCAATCCCTTGGTTAGATACCGTTGCTGTGTTTGTGCCTGTGAGATCTGGTGCCAGGCAATACAAAATGTTTAATTAGGTGGAAAAGGGTTGTCTTAGTTGAAACCTTAAAAAAAAAAATAAAATTACAAAAGAAGGAAGCAGATGTCTGCCACGACAGCCACGCTCACAGCTAAAACGGGAATAAGGCACTGAGGCATCATTTGTTCCTCAAAAGGAAGAAATAGTGTCGTTTGCTATGGCAGCTCCTCAGCTGAATCAGCCTTCCCCTTGAGCACATAATGCACAGAAGGTGAAAAAAAGTAACTGTGGAAGACCTGATTTCCCACTGCCTGAGCAAGAGATGGCTCCAGGACAGGTCGCCAGGCAGGTGGGAAATGCTACGATCCTTTTGCGCTCATGGAAATGAGTGAGGGACGTCCACGCTGATGGAGAGCTTGGCCTTCAAGGTCAACGTTTCCCAGCTCGACCGAGTGGTGGCAAATACTGCTTAGTGCTCCAGGAAAGCCATTTTGGGAAATGAGCGTGGAGACTGCTGCTGGCCACCGTCTTCTACCTACTCTGGTTGGGAAGTATCGGCTGGTCTTAAACTTCTTCAGTAAGCTCGACAGCACAAAGGTGGAGAAGAAGAGGATGCAGCACCAGAAGAGGACGTCAGGCGTGTAGGGGCCATTGGGTCCACAGGCAGGTCCTTGAAACTCTCCATGCAAATACCGACATTCCTGGAGAAACAGAGCATCAGGACACAAAGGCAGTGCACGTGCGGCAAGGAAACCTCGCATAACGAGGGGGTTATTTCTGCTGCCGGTCAGAAATATTGTCCTGCCACCGCGTTGAGGAGGCGGACAGTTATTACCCACGATGTTGGGCACAAGGTGGACTGGACAAGGTGGACGCTCCTTCCCAGGACCAAGCAGGTTAAAACCACCCATTAGATGTAAGCAATGACTTTTCAGAGCAGCACTAGCACAGCTGGAAGCCCATCACCACCTGAAGGGCTCCGACTTGCGCACCACGCGAATGCCCCTGGGCCCCGTGGCCGCGGCACGAGGAAGCAGTGGCTCGGGGCACTTACGGTCACCGTGAGGTTTTCCCAGGCGATGCCAGACACGTTGATCTTGTTGCTCTCCCAGAAACGCAGGGTTTCATTGCTGGGATGCGTCGGTGCCTCACACTTACAGCTGGGAGGAGAGAAGCCAAGACACGGGTAAGGGAGAGGCGATGCAGGTGCAGCCCTGAGCTCCTGCCAAGGGGCAGGGGCGTTTTAGGAGGAAAAAACCCACTAGTCGATGGTGAGGAAGTCGAGCTGGCTGTGCATGTGCACAGGGTAGGTCTCCCGCAGGTGACTCAGCTTCTCTAGAGCCTCGTAGATGAAGATGAGGCAGATGAGGGAGGCGAAGGCTTCTTCGGTGAAGCGGGTGATGTAGCACACCAAAGAGCTGGCGTCGGTGGCCACCAGCACGATGCAGAAGAAGGCGGTCCACAGCCCGATGCATGCCCGCAGAGAGAGATAGGAGAGCGTGTACTCCCTGGGAAACCAAAATAAAACCAAGGGTGGAAAGGCCAGCAAGAGGCTCCAAGTTGGGGCTTAATGATAAATTTAAATTGCAATAAGGGTGGTTCATCTCACATCGAAGTCATCACAGCAGAAGGACTGTCATGGAAAATACCCATTTCACATGAAAAACTCCTACTTTTTCAATGAAATCATCCAAACTCACAACATTTCAGCAGTAGACTATTTGGCTACCTGAGCAAACTGTATTTCCACTTCCAGCAACAATCAGGCTAAGAAGTGCCTTGTTTTGTACTCAGAGGGAAGCAAATCTTCCCCCATTCCCAAACCAGAGTGATTTGTCTCCTCTTCCTTGTGCAGCCCATCTTGGGCATCCACATCCTTGTGGTTTCTCCTCCTCCAGCTGCTTCGCTTTAAGCCTAAAACCCCCAAATGACCCCATCCATCCTTCAGAGAGCCAGGGCTCTCGCACCATCACATACTAAAGCAGCAGCGTGCAGCATCTGTGACACACAAGACAACTTCAATCGAACAACTGCCGCTGAGAGAAATGAAAGACAAACATCTTTTCTCCATCCCCGCTGCCTTCTGAAGGCTCTCACAGCACCCGGCCGCAGCAACCAGCCTTACTTGCAGAATTTGTAGAGGATCTTCTCAAAGACGAGCACGGGTCCGGTGCTGCCGAGGATGGTGAGAGGTTGGCCAGCAAAGAGGGAAAACACCACGCCGGTCATGGAGGCGCCCAGCAGCGACTCCATGGCACTCTGTCCGGGGAAGAGAGGCAGCAGTGAGTACAGAAAGCATTAGGGGGAAAAAAAACCCAGAGCAAACTCACTGCAGCAAGGACTTTTGCATGAGTTTTATCCTCCCCCGTGCCACCCAACAGAGAGAGCTGCTCACTATGTGGCCATCGGTCGCCTCCCCCAGCAGTCCCCCGAAGGTGATGACAGGGGACATGCAGGCACAGTAGAGGAAGAGGAAGGACGCCAGACACTGCAGCCTCAGACCATCCCGAAAGTCGCTCCAGAACCACGGGGCTTTTCGCTTCACATCCAGGATCAAACCTCCAAAGAGCCTGGAAGAAGGACAAAATAGAGACTGTTCTCCTGCAAGACCACATGGACTTTTCTTGGCTGCAGAAGGGCAATCACAAGCATGGAGTAATTTTCAGTGCTGAAAAGAAGCCGTCTCCTTCTCCCTTTTTACACCCACTAGAAGCTGAGGCACGCCAAAATGCCCTCCAACAACAAAAATAAAAAGAAGAAAAAAGAAAAAACAAGACCTAACCTGAGAGCCCATCCCCTCTTACTGCAACACTCCCTTGCTCTGAGAAGCAGCAGAGCTCTACCTGGAGGTATTTGCACATCTGCTTCCACCCCAAATCAAGAAAACCTGTGTGCAATGATGCTGTGGCTGAGCCCAGCTGCCCACATCTCCCACCTGCCCAGCCCAGGGACCCAGCTGGGCATGTGGAGCCCCTTCACTGAACCAAAAAACCCCAAAAACCTGCTCAAAGGCAAGGTGCATGCTCAGATTTGGGAGGCAAGCAGAAAAAAAACACCCCAAACTATCAAAGCTTGCACCTTCCCGTCCGCTCCAGTTCAGGACCGCTGTGCTTCTCTGGCTCACTGTCAGAAGCACTGTCATCGAGAGCTCCTGGCATCTTCCTTTTTTCCTGTTCAAATGGAAATAAGAAAGACAGCTATTTGTAACCACTGGCTTGTTTTGCTTCTGGTCTGGCCATGTGACTGTGTCAAATAGGGACCTGGTGAATCTGGAGCCCTGAACAGCATCCCCAGCTGCCTGCCGTCCTGCCCGTCCCCCTCGCACCTCCCTCCACCGCAGCACCCACCTGCGAAGGGACGTTTTTCGGGGGCTCGATTCGGATCGATGGATCCCACTCTCCAGGCGGCAAGACCGTGACCTGATCCAGAAACTCATCGATGCCGGCCACGAGGTCAGCCCGGTTCTTGGCTTTATAGGCGACGTCATGGAAAACCTGCCCGTAGGAGACAACCTGCTCAGAGGACAACCCATCTCGCATGCCCTAAGCAGTGCAATAAGCACTTGGCTAAACGCAAGATAATTTCCCCCAAATTTCCTGCTGGCAATGGCAGGAAGTATTCCCCCAAAAGGAAAAATCTGTCCATCGTGTTCCTTGTAATCCTCTCCTCCACGAGGCCCCCCATCCCCCATGGCACACCGCAGCCTGTTGCTTAAAGAGGACAAGTTTTACTGGCCCTGGCAATGCCACCACTGGGGACAGCGTGCTGGGGACCCCGGGGAGAAGGACGAGGTGCAGGATGCACCCCGGGTGGGATTTCAGCCTCCAGGATGTGGGGGGATGCAAACGTGCGTGTTTGCTTTGGGGTGCGAACGAAGGGTGGGCTATTTGGAGAGCTGCCGGCAGCGGGGACAGCAAACGCTCTTCCTCACTACTACAGAGACAGGGAGAGGTGAAGAAAGCCAAAAATGACCCAGAGATATCCCTTCTCACGTCGCACCTCATCCGTCATGATAGTAGCCATGGACCTGCCGATCTCATGGTACTGATGGGCTTTTCCTTCTGGTCCAAGCAAAACAAACAGGAACCTGGGCAAGACAAACAAAAGGAGAGAAACGAACGTGTCATGGCTCAAAGAGCACCCAAGGAAATCCCTGGCAGCTCCCAGCCCACAGCACGGCTCGAGAGGGGACACGGAGGCTCACCGACTCCGGTGATGAATTGGAAATTCATCAAAACCCATCGCAAATTTCATTTTGGGGCCAACTCTCATTCACGTTGGCCAATGGGTTTAAAAGCTACAGCAGGGAAGGGGGAAATGAAGGCAAGGAGACGTGGCTGGCAGAAACGTGCTGGCTCCCGCTGGCCTTGTTCCCTTGGGATGCCAAACTGATGCATGCCATCTGATGTTTTGTTGGGGGGGTTTGAAATAAAAACTTTGTGCTTCTCGTTCAGACCTTGTTGGGATGGGAACTTCCGTCATGCCCGAGAGGAGGACAGCCGGGGTCAGGCGGACAAATGCCACGATGGGCTGGCGAAGGAAATCCAGCTCTCCTACGAGCACGTTGGACGCTTCAGCCCCGCTGGGAATTTTCTTCATGAAGTGCAGCTCCGCCTGGGCACAACAAGCCATTTTCAGGCAATTACCCCAAAAGCAAAGCCCACAGCACCCTGCAGCTCCCTCTGCAGCCAAGGTTGCAACAGCAAATTCGGCCCTGAAGGCCTAAGAAAGCTATGAGTGTCTCACCTTGCTTAAATCCGTTGTGCTGGTCTCATGGTTCACCCCATTTTTAGCTTCCACAGTGGTGGGAGAAGGATGAGGGGTAAGTGTTTGAGCTGGTAGAAAAAAGAAAGTCACTCAGAAAGACGGACAAGGAGCAATTGGGATGCTTCTCCTTTGCTAGGACAAACCTAATGGGGCCAAAGCCCTGCAGAAACCTTCACCGGGTGCCAAAGCCCTGCAGAAACCTTCACCGGGTGCCAAAGCCCTGCAGGAACCCTCACCTGGCTTGTCGAGGAGGTGCAGGTCCGACCGCTTCTTGCTCACATCAGTAAACGAGCGGACGATGGGGAGCAGGCTGTTTCTTTTCTTCTCGTTCTGATGGTGGTGCTTCTTCAAAAGAACTTCTCCAATTTTTGCCCGCGTGCGCTCGTCAAACTCCGTGAGCTGTTCTTGCTGGCCCACGATCAGATCTGGGCATGGCACAGGAAAATGAGGCAGGGTTTGATCTAGGAAGGAAGGGCACAGCGGCGAGCCAAGCTCGGCCGTTCCCGGAGGGACGCGGCACCCACAGTACCTGCGATCTCTTCGATGCTGTTGGCACTAATGTCCAGCA
>NW_026776574.1:0-77875 GCF_030936135.1 Gavia stellata | reverse complement strand
TAATTCAAAACCAAGTATATCCAGGGGTATGGGCCTCAGAAGTACCAGGAAAAGCAAAGAATGCCTCCCCAATAGTAATCAGACTCAGATCAGGGGCGCGGCCTGTAAGAATTAAGCAGTATCCCCTCAGAACCGAAGACAGGGAAGGAATCCAACCAATAATCAACCGTTTATCAAATATGGGCTATTAACAGAATGTGAATCGGAATACAACACTCCCATTTTGCCCGTTAAAAAGCCGGATGGTAATTATCGAATAATACAAGATCTCAGAGCGATCAATAAAATTGTAGAAGATCTGCATCCTGTCGTGGCAAACCCATATACATTATTAACTAAACTGACATCTGAATTGGCCTGCGTTACAGTATTGGACCTGAAAGACGGCTTCTTTTGCCTACCTTTGAGTCCAGAGAGCCAGTTGCTGTTTGCATTTGAGTGGAAAAACCCTGATTCTGGAAGAAAGACACAATTAACGTGGACTATGTTACCACAAGGGTTTAAAAATAGCCCCACTCTTTTTGGAAACCAACTAGCCAAAGACTTGGAACAGTGGGAGCGACCACATGGAGACGGAATAGTGTTACAATATGTGGATGATTTATTAATAGCCACTAAAACAAGGGAATTATGTGTAATATGGACTATTAGCTGACTTAATTTTCTTGGACTTAATGGTTATCAAGTTTCTTTACAAAAAGCCCAAAGGGCTCAGCAACAGGTACATTACCTTGGAAATGAAATAACAGCTGGTCAGAGAACCTTGGGAGTGGCACGAAAGGAGGCCATTTACCAAACTCCTAGGCCACAGACGGTTAAAGAACTTCGTACATTCCTAGGCATGGCCGGATGGTGTCGTCTATGGATATATAACTACGGACTCTTGGTAAGGCCACTTTATGAACTGATAAAATCCAATCCCAGGGACCTCACCTGGAATGGAGATGCAGAAAAGGCATTCCAGCAACTGAAAAAGAGACTGATGGAAGCCCCTGCCTTGGGGTTACCAGATATTACTAAGCCTTTTTTAATTATTCTCCCGCGAGAAGCAAGGAATAGCTCTGGGAATCCTGGCCCAAAACTTGGGACCATATAGAAGAGCAGTGGCATACCTTTCCAAACAACTTGATGAAGTAAGTAAAGGATGGCCTAGCTGCTTGAGGGTGGTAGCAGCATTGGTGCTAGATATTCAAGAAGCCTGTAAGTTTACATTAGGCCAAAAGATTACAGTATTGATATCCCATACTGTATCCACAGTATTAGAGGTAAAAGGAGGGCACTGACTCTCACCACAAAGATTCCTCAAATATCAGGCTGTTCTGGTGAAACAGGATGATGTGGAGATAGTGGTCACTAACATTGTCAATCCAGCATCTTTCCTTAGTGGGACCACGAGAAAACCGGTATCACATGACTGCCTGGAAACAATTTAAGCCGTCTATTGCAGCCGACCCGACCTAAAAGAGGAAGCTTTGGAAGATGCTGAAGATTCTTGGTATATAGATGAAAGCAGTTTTGTTCGACAAGGAATTCACAAGGCAAGGTATGCAATAACCACTATGGATCAGGTAATAAAATCCAAAGCCCTTGCTCCAAATACCTCAGCTCAAAAAGCAGAAATAATAGCTCTGACTCGAGCTTTGGAGTTAGCCAAAGATAAAAAAATAAATATTTGGATGGACTCAAAATATGCCTTTGGGGTAGTACATGCCCATGGAGTGATATGGAAAGAAAAAGGACTTTTAACTACCCAAGGGAGGAATATCAAACACGCTGAAGAAATTCTCAGACTCTTGGAAGCAGTACAATTGCCGGACAAAGTAGCTATTATGTACTGCAAGGGACATCAGAAAGAAAAAACTGCTCAAGAATTAGGCAACGCTATGGCTGATTGCGAAGCTAAGAGAGCAGCTGAAAAAGATGAGATAGAAATACAGTTGCTGATCCCAGATGGTAAAATACAAATTGATTGTGAACCTAGGTATTCTAAAGAGGATCAGAAATTAGTTAAAGACTTAGGTGGAGAAATAGAGAAAGGTAGGTGAGCAAAGACTCCACAGGGTAAAATAATAATCCCATTTGTGTTACTATGGGCCATAGTTATAGCAGAACACAGGAAATCTCATTGGGGAACTGAGGCATTGTATAAATATTTAAGTCAACGCATAGTTACCCGGAACCTCTACACCACTGTAAAACAAGTGACATAGCAATGTGAAATATGCTTACAAAATAATCCTAAAGTAAGCTCTAGAGTCCAATTGGGACAAACAGGAAAAAGAAATTATCCAAGGCAACAACAGCAGATTGATTTTTCAGAACTTCCAAGGAAAGGAGGGTTCCGATATTTACTAGTTTTAACAGACGCCTTTTCAGGCTGGCCAGAAGCATTCCCTTGCCGAACTAATAAAGCTAAGGAGATAACTAAAGTACTACTACAAGAAATAATACCGAGATTCGAGATTCCTGCAACAATCTCCTCGAAGAGAGGACCACATTTTATTGCAAAAACTGTTCAACAAGTTAGTAAACTCCTGGGAATAGACTGGCAATTACACACTGCATATAGGCCACAAGCAAGTGGTCAAGTGAAAAAGATGAACCACCTAATTAAGTTACAGATTGTAAAATTAGGACAGAAGACCAGACTGTCTTGGCCACAATCATTACCTTTAGCACTCCTGAGAATCAGAACTAAACCCAGGACTAAAGAGAGGTTGAGTCCTTTTGAAATATTGTATGGGAGGCCCTATATTGTGCAGGAGGGAATATCAACTCAGATTGGGAATGAAACGTTATCTGATTATGTGATCAGCCTGCAAAAACAACTTCGGGAGATAGAAAAGGTGGTCTTAGGAACCAGAGCCCGAGGTCTTGATGGGCTGGTGCATGATATTAAGCCGGGTGATTATGTGTATGTGTATGTGAAGTCCTTTACAAATACACCTCTGGAACCTAAATAGAAAGGCCCATTCCAGGTGCTGCTGACATCTCATACAGCAATCAAGATCAAAGAACAGACCTCGTGGGTGCATCACACCCGAGTAAAGAAAGCGCCTAAGCCACAATGGGAATCAACGCCTTTAGGACCACTGAAGCTTCGCCTTCAAAGACAGTAATATGGGTCTTGTTGGTTGTGTTGAATTGCAGTTTAACAGATATTAGGAACGAAAGCCAAGCAATCCATGGTATGGTAATGTCCATGTACAATTAGTAAAAAGAGTAGCCATGACTATCAATGTAAAGAGATGTTAAGTTTGTGCTAATTTTCCCAAACATAGTCTTCAATCTGAGGTGCCCCTAATCGGGCTTCCCATTCCTTTTAACACCACATGGAATAATCTTTGGGAAAGACCTGATGAACATTTTGCAGAAAATGATGTTGATCTGCAAGCTTGGATAATAAAAATCCCTAGATTAGCAGAAAAGATTAAGTGTGTAACGGATAACAAGACAAATCTCCCAGGCAATCTTTCGGTAGGAAAGTACCCCCAATGCGATTGGTTTTTTCAACTTCAATTACAAAGAGGGCAGGAGAAGTATAGAGAAAGGTATTAGAAAGTCCCCAAGGGAACAGGATGGTATTGGTTATGTGGAAATACCGCTCTCAAGGCTTTACCTCCCTGGTGGAAGGGCTCTTGCACTTTAGGAGTGGTGTCCCCAGACATTAGAGTAACAACCCACCTTAGTGGAATAGGTTGGATGAGGTCCCCAATTGGAAGACAGAAAAGAGCAACTGAGAACCCACTAGCTAAGAGACCAACTGCATTCCATTCCTTTATAAGATGGTTAATTCCTATGCTAGAGATAAGTGAATTAGAAAAGGCCATAGTGAATATTTCTGGGGTTATCGAAAGAATTGGAAATGCCACTTCGGATGCGATACAGACCCTACAAGAAGAAACATCAGAACTTTCGAAAATAACACTACAAAATAGAATGCCCTTAGACATGATGCTAGCATCCCATGGCGGTGTTTGTGAAATAATAAACTCAAATTATTGTACTTATATCGATAAAAATGGGAAAATTTCAGAAGATTTGAAGGAAATCCAAAATCAGACCGTGATACTCCATGAGATAACCAAAGATAATACCTCATAGGGTTTTGAAGAAGTTTGGCACACTCTTACCTCATGGCTTCCCAATTGGTTGTGGTTGAAAAGATTATATTTGATGATAATATCTATCATTGCCGTTTGTATTCTTGCTTGTATAACGATACAGTTCTGTCAATGTTGTACTAATTGTTGTCCAAGACATAATGAAACAGTGAAATGAGGTGAGGAATTGTAGCAAATAAACTACAAGGAAGGAAAGGAGGGAGATTGATATGTAAAAATAAAAAGACACTTGTAATTAGCTCATATTTGCTGAAGCAATATGTACAATATGTACCTTGTCTAAGCCTTAGATAGTGACCATATCTATTGTAGAATCCTTAAGAGACTCATTAGGAAAACCCGTGCTCGTGATGTTCACTAAGGGCTAAGGTTGTTGAGGAACTAACGCGTCAGTTAAAAGAAAATTATAATTGGATTGATGCTTGTTGAGGAACTAGCGCGTCAATTAAAGAAAATGATAGCAGGAACACTAATCTTGAGACCGGCTAAAGCTAGTTAGAAAATGCAGAATTTGCCAAGTGTCGAAGAATATGTATTAATGGCCAAAAGTTCGTCCAAAGGATAAGAGAGGAAGAAGAAGATGAGACCCTCTGAGGAAGTAAACAACCACCAGAACCAGGCCCGAGCATGCGCAAAGATAATACGGACATTTTTAGAAGTGATGGCATAAGTATTTTAATTACTCCATTTATGAATATTCATGATTTCTCTTATGTAATCTCATTACTATATACACTTTTGTGTAATAAATAATTACCTACTCGCTGAAGAAGTGTGCAAGCTTTGAGGAACAATCCCCTTGCACCCCGGCGCCGAAGTAAACATACCTGCTTTATAACTCTTTGTGAGTTATGAAGTTTGTTTCTGTGTGGAGGTGGATCGTGCCCCTGTACTCGGCGCTGGTGGGGCCGCACCTCAAATGCTGTGTTCAATTTTGGGCCCCTCAATACAAGAAGGACACTGAGGTGCTGGAGCGTGTCCAGAGAAGGGCGACGAAGCTGGTGAGGGGTCTGGAGCACAAGTCTTATGAGGAGCGGCTGAGGGAACTGGGGTTGTTCAGTCTGGAGAAGAGGAGGCTGAGGGGAGACCTCATCGCTCTCTACAATTACCTGAAAGGGGGTTGCAGAGAGGGGGGTGTTGGTCTCTTCTATCAAGTGATGCGTGACAGGACGAGAGGAAATGGCCTCAAGTTGCGCCAGGGGAGGTTCAGACTGGATATTAGGAAAAATTTCTTTACTGAGAGAGTGGTGACACACTGGAATAAACTGCCCAGGGAGGTGGTGGAGTCACCCTCACTGGAGGTATTCCAGGAACGTGTGGACGTGGCATTGTGGGACATGCCTTAATGGGCATGGTGGTGTGGTTTTTTGGTTTTTGGTTTGGGGTTTTTTTTGTTGTTGTTGATGGTTGGACTTGATGATCTTACAGGTCTTTTCCAACCTTAGCGATTGTGTGATTCTGTTATTCTGTGAAATAAAAGAAACAAAGGCATAAAAACTGCAGAAAAAGTCTCAGTATTCCTAACAATGCAGGTGGCGTTGCTATCCCCACCCGTGCTGCTTTCTCCCCCTTTTCCTGGTGCTACGCCTACCGTTTCCTCACGTGTCTGCTGGGCCCCATGACCTACTCCACCCAGGAGCCTTGCAAACTCCGTACAGAGCCTGCGGCCTGGGACTAGCAACGGCAGTGCCATGTTCCTGGGCTATGGGACCCAAGGGACAGGGCGCACCCACTGTGGGTCCTGTCACTCCGCGGGGCAGAGGAACCGGGGCAGGAGATGGGACGAGGCGCAGGTCCACGGAGGAGCAGAGGCACAAGCCTCTCTGCTTCGGTTCCCCTGGCAAAAGGTGGCAATGCCTCGCACCAGCCATTTCCTCAGGGGTGCCCTGCTTTAAGCGGAGCTCTTGTTCTGTGGAAAGACTCCCACCCCGGTGTGATCCGGGGCTGGTACAAGTGCTTCAGGGAGGTCTGGGTGGAGCCCCAGCGTGGATGCCCTTTGCAGCGCGCAGGGAGTCAGCACAGTGGGTCAGGGACAGAGCAAGGGTTTCCTAATGCATGTCAGCCCATAGAAATTGCAATGCCATCAGGCCCCTCTGTCTTCTCATCTCCGCAGAGTCTCTCCAAATGTGCGGGTGGGCTTTTCTGGGAAGAAATCCGCAGTCTGTTCTTGTCTTTGGTTTTCAAAACCAATGCCTGCGGCCATAAAGGACATGGTGGCGGGGGGGGCTTGTCCCCAAGCGATGGACGGTGACATCACCGAGCGATGGATGGTGACATCACCGAGCGATGGATTGTGACCACGCGTCCCTCGCTGCTTATATCCGGGCGCCGAGTCTCACCCAGCCGTCTCGTGCCCGGACGCCAGCTGAGCGTGTACGCGAGGTTGGAGCGTTGAGCGAGGCTTTTGCTGGTGCTGAGGTCGTGCTCGGGGAGTCCTTCACTGCAACTCTCAGTGCCCGACCACAGAGCCATTGAAGGATTTTCCCCGGCCCTGCCTGGTTCAGGCAGCCGGGGCACCCAGGAGGCGCGCTCGCAGCAGCAGAGGTGAGCTGTGCAGGGAACGCTCACCCTGGGGAGCTGGGAGGGTTTGCTTCTTGAGGGGCCTGGACATTTCTTCCACCCGTCCCTGGGCCAGCGAATGACTCTGGCCTCTCTTCCTTTTGTAGCGTGACACCCACTGCTGCAGCGCCAGGGAGAGGGAGCAGCTTGACATCCCCAGCTCCCCGCAGCCCACCGCAGGACGTGGAGAGCATGGCCACGGAGCTGGAGAACCGCTGTCCAATATGCCTGGACAGCTGGGAGGAGGCCAGCTACGTACTGCCGTGCCTCCACCAATTCTGCTACCCGTGCATCGTGCGGTGGGCTGAGAGCAAGCCCGAGTGCCCCCTCTGCAAGAGGAGGGTGAGATCCATCTTGCACTCGGTGCGGGCGGACGACGACTTTGAGGAGCACGTCATCCCACCACCGGCAGCACCATCAGTCGTCGTCCACCTGACAGGAGGAGCTCCCAGACACCGAGCCTCCCACAGCCTCCATCACCCTGCAGCACCCCGGCCACCAGCCGCGGGGCTGCCGCCCATGGCTCCAGTGGGCGGCTTCTATGCCTACGTCTGGGCATCCGTGTTCCGTGTCCACCCCACTGTCCTCCATCCCCTGCTGCCCTGGCTGCATCAGGAGCTGGGGCAGCTCTTTGAGGATGCCCAGGAAGCAGCAGCAGCGGAGAGCCTCGTCATATTCAGCCTGCGCTACTTTGGCCCGGATGAGGAGGCTCTGATCCGGCTGCTGCAGGCCTCCCTGGGCAGGCGCACGAGGAGCTTTGTCCGCCAGCTTGTTGACACCATTCTGCGCCGGTGCAGCGGGGAGGCCCGACGTCGGCTGGGCCTCGAGGACGCCCGTGTTGCCGGGGGGCGCGAGGGCAGCCCCGAGGCTGCTCCTGGCCCTGCTGCCTCCCAAGGGCTGTCTCCTGCCCCCAGCTCAGGCCTTCGTGGGGGTCCCGGCAGCCCCCCCAACACCCCTGTTCCCACCCACGGGGAGCGAGAAGAGCTGCAGGAGGACCCAGGGGAGGCTGTGCCCGGGCCCCCCACTCCCAGCCAGGGCAGCCAACGCTCACCTGGGGGGCGCCGGCGAGCTCCAAAGAGGAGGGCCGGCAGCCCTGAGGAGCCCTCCCAGCCCCGCAAGAAGCCACCCCGCCGTCAGTGAAACTGGGAGGGTGCCTCCGGGGCCGACCAAACCACGGCGGGGCTGGCAGCTGGGGCTCAGGCCCATCCCCCAACAGATCCTGGCCCCCTAAGCATCATGAATCCAGGAGGAGGCAGTTAAGGACCTGCTATGCCACCTGGACTCTCACAAGTCTATGGGGCCTGATGGCATCCCCCAAGGGTGCTGAGGGAGCTGGCGGAGGAGCTTGCCAAGCCGCTCTCCATCATTTATCAACAGTCCTGCTTAACGGGGGAGGTCCTGGACGACTGGAGGCTTGCCAACGTGACGCCCATCTGCAAGAAGGGCCGGAAGGAGGGTCCGGGGAACTACAGGCCTGTCAGCCTGACCTCGGTGCCGGGGAAGATTATGGAGAGGTTCATCCTGAGGGCGCTCACAGGGCACATGCAGGACAACCAAGGGATCAGGCCCAGCCAGCACGGGTTCATGAAGGGCAGGTCCTGCTTGACCAACCTCATCTCCTTCTATGACCAGGTGACCCGCCCAGTGGATGAGGGAAAGGCTGTTGACGTTGTCTACCTGGACTTCAGCAAAGCCTTCGACACTGCCTCCCACAGTATTCTCCTGGAGAAGCTGGCGACTCGTGGCTTAGACAGGTGCACTCTTCGCTGGGTAAAAAACTGGCTGGATGGCCGAGCCCAGAGAGTTGTGGTGAATGGAGTGAAATCCAGTTGGCGGCCGGTCACAAGCGGAGTCCCCCAGGGCTCAGTTTTGGGGCCGGTCTTGTTTAATATCTTTATCGGTGATCTGGATGAGGGGATTGAGTGCACCCTCAGCAAGTTTGCAGATGACACCAAGCTGGGCGGGAGTGTTGATCTGCTCGAGGGTAGGAAGGCTCTGCAGAGGCATCTGGACAGGCTGGATGGATGGGCCCAGGCCAGCTGGATGAAGTTCAACAAGGCCAAGTGCCGGGTCCTGCACTTTGGCCACAACAACCCCATGCAACGCTACAGGCTTGGGGATGAGTGGCTGGACAGCTTATATGTAAAAATAAAAAGACACTTGTAATTAGCTCATATTTGCTGAAGCAATATGTACAATATGTACCTTGTCTAAGCCTTAGATAGTGACCATATCTATTGTAGAATCCTTAAGAGACTCATTAGGAAAACCCGTGCTCGTGATGTTCACTAAGGGCTAAGGTTGTTGAGGAACTAACGCGTCAGTTAAAAGAAAATTATAATTGGATTGATGCTTGTTGAGGAACTAGCGCGTCAATTAAAGAAAATGATAGCAGGAACACTAACCTTGAGACCGGCTAAAGCTAGTTAGAAAATGCAGAATTTGCCAAGTGTCGAAGAATATGTATTAATGGCCAAAAGTTCGTCCAAAGGATAAGAGAGGAAGAAGAAGATGAGACCCTCTGAGGAAGTAAACAACCACCAGAACCAGGCCCGAGCATGCGCAAAGATAATGTGGACATTTTTAGAAGTGATGGCATAAGTATTTTAATTACTCCATTTATGAATATTCATGATTATTTCTCTTATGTAATCTCATTACTATATACACTTTTGTGTAATAAATAATTACTTACTCGCTGAAGAAGTGTGCAAGCTTTGAGGAACAATCCCCTTGCACCCCGGCGCCGAAGTAAACATACCTGCTTTATAACTCTTTGTGAGTTGTGAAGTTTTTTTCCGCATGTCAATTTGGCGACCCAGATGGGACCCTCTCTGCCCGGCTGTGGGACTGGCTGAGAGTGGGACGTCCTTGGCGCGCCCCGAGATTTCTCGCAGGGCCTCCCTCGCTCCCCCGATCACTGCAGGGCCAGACAAGGACCATCAGCGGACCAGGTATGTTAATGTGGAAGGGGAAACTGTAAGTCATGAGGAGACATCCTACGCGAGGTAAAGAGCATTGGTGCTTGCCGCTGGGTGGTTAGGATTCGAATCCTGTAGTGGCACAGAAATCCCTGACAAAGGGCAGTACGCGGACGCGGGAATCCCTGATAAAGGGCAGTACGCAGTGGGTGCTCTTCGCTGAAGTTGCGGGAGTACGAGATAGCTATCACTTTTACCAACTATAACCCATGGGAATTGAAATTTCTATTATTGTGGCCATAATTAGGATATTGGTAATAGTCATTACAATTTGTATATTAAAAAAACTTGTGGGTTCAATAGCTTGCATTGTATGAAAAGTATGAGCATGTAGTTGGTGCGGGTGTAAGTTGAAGCGGGTGAGACGTAGCTGGATTGCAGGGTGAGTGTGGAGTCCTGATCCGTGGTTCCGTATTCTCTGCAAGTAGAGTGGCCGGAGACAAACAAAGTATATAACAGATTCAATTGAACTGTTTGTTAACTTTTGCTGTCCTATACACGGACATCAGGATTTCTCATGCAACCCAATATAAGTTTTTGAATGCTTTGACTGTAAACAGAACGTTTGGGTGCGGTTTGGGGACTGGTTTTGGTGTAATAAATGTCGGGGAAACTGGCTTAACTGGGATAGGATTGAGCGATCAGGCCAACTTAGGCAGGTGCTGTGTGGAAACACGAGAAGTATAGAAAATCAGTAAAAGTGGTATATGGGGGAAAATATAGAACAGAATAGTGACGAGTTCATTTGGTGTGGAGTATGGACGAGTGTCTGTCCGCTTTGCCATCGGTGTTGTTTGTTTGTTCGAGCTAAGTGTTTGAAGTGTCTTAAGTGTATTGTTTCTTTTAACGAGAGACAGGAGTTTCGTCTTGACAATTGTCTTGAATTTAAGTGCATTCGCTGTGGGGCAAGCACGCCTTTGCACCTTATACCTTGGATAAGGTATTATTGTTGTCAATATAATCAGGTTGTGTTTTTGAATTAAAAAACAAAACAAAACAAAACAAAAAAACCAAACCACAAAACCTCCCGCAAGTAAGCATTTATCATGGGGGGAGGACAGAGTGGAGGAATATTGAAAAAGACTCCTCTAGGATGCATCCTGCTACACTGGAAGGAGATAGGAGGACCACCAGGAGGAAGTGTAAATAAAAAAACTTTAATAAAGTACTGTAATCAATGGTGGCCGCTATATAAATTGGATGATGGGGAAAAGTGGCCTTTCAACGGAACTTTAAATTATAATACCTTACTACAATTAATGTTATTTTTAAAGAGAGAAGGAAAATAGGATGAGGTATCATATGCAGATATGTTTTTCACTCTCAGTATTCATCCTGAGTATCAGAAAGACTGGGGATTAGTGCCTCCACAAAATCCTATGACTTTGTAACGATAAAGGGAGCTACTGGCCAAAATGAAAAGGCATACTTTTTAAGACCTCTTAAATTTAGACTGGGAAAACAATTGGGAATACATAAATTCCTATATATGCCTAACTCACCAAAACCTCTACTGGGGCGAGACTTATTGGAACAACTGAAAGCAGAGATAAAATTTGAACAAGGAAAGATCGAACTTTGAATGGGGAATGACCAGCTAATTGAACTTCTAAGTCTGGCCCTTATAGTTACTCCTGTTAGCTCAGAGGTACCTGAAGAAATTCAAAACCAAGTATATCCAGGGGTATGGGCCTCAGAAGTACCAGGAAAAGCAAAGAATGCCTCCCCAATAGTAATCAGACTCAGATCAGGGGCGCGGCCTGTAAGAATTAAGCAGTATCCCCTCAGAACCGAAGACAGGGAAGGAATCCAACCAATAATCAACCGGTTTATCAAATATGGGCTATTAACAGAATGTGAATCGGAATACAACACTCCCATTTTGCCCGTTAAAAAGCCGGATGGTAATTATCGAATAATACAAGATCTCAGAGCGATCAATAAAATTGTAGAAGATCTGCATCCTGTCGTGGCAAACCCATATACATTATTAACTAAACTGACATCTGAATTGGCCTGCGTTACAGTATTGGACCTGAAAGACGGCTTCTTTTGCCTACCTTTGAGTCCAGAGAGCCAGTTGCTGTTTGCATTTGAGTGGAAAAACCCTGATTCTGGAAGAAAGACACAATTAACGTGGACTATGTTACCACAAGGGTTTAAAAATAGCCCCACTCTTTTTGGAAACCAACTAGCCAAAGACTTGGAACAGTGGGAGCGACCACATGGAGACGGAATAGTGTTACAATATGTGGATGATTTATTAATAGCCACTAAAACAAGGGAATTATGTGTAATATGGACTATTAGCTGACTTAATTTTCTTGGACTTAATGGTTATCAAGTTTCTTTACAAAAAGCCCAAAGGGCTCAGCAACAGGTACATTACCTTGGAAATGAAATAACAGCTGGTCAGAGAACCTTGGGAGTGGCACGAAAGGAGGCCATTTACCAAACTCCTAGGCCACAGACGGTTAAAGAACTCCGTACATTCCTAGGCATGGCCGGATGGTGTCGTCTATGGATATATAACTACGGACTCTTGGTAAGGCCACTTTATGAACTGATAAAATCCAATCCCAGGGACCTCACCTGGAATGGAGATGCAGAAAAGGCATTCCAGCAACTGAAAAAGAGACTGATGGAAGCCCCTGCCTTGGGGTTACCAGATATTACTAAGCCTTTTTTAATTATTCTCCCGCGAGAAGCAAGGAATAGCTCTGGGAATCCTGGCCCAAAACTTGGGACCATATAGAAGAGCAGTGGCATACCTTTCCAAACAACTTGATGAAGTAAGTAAAGGATGGCCTAGCTGCTTGAGGGTGGTAGCAGCATTGGTGCTAGATATTCAAGAAGCCTGTAAGTTTACATTAGGCCAAAAGATTACAGTATTGATATCCCATACTGTATCCACAGTATTAGAGGTAAAAGGAGGGCACTGACTCTCACCACAAAGATTCCTCAAATATCAGGCTGTTCTGGTGAAACAGGATGATGTGGAGATAGTGGTCACTAACATTGTCAATCCAGCATCTTTCCTTAGTGGGACCACGAGAAAACCGGTATCACATGACTGCCTGGAAACAATTTAAGCCGTCTATTGCAGCCGACCCGACCTAAAAGAGGAAGCTTTGGAAGATGCTGAAGATTCTTGGTATATAGATGAAAGCAGTTTTGTTCGACAAGGAATTCACAAGGCAAGGTATGCAATAACCACTATGGATCAGGTAATAAAATCCAAAGCCCTTGCTCCAAATACCTCAGCTCAAAAAGCAGAAATAATAGCTCTGACTCGAGCTTTGGAGTTAGCCAAAGATAAAAAAATAAATATTTGGATGGACTCAAAATATGCCTTTGGGGTAGTACATGCCCATGGAGTGATATGGAAAGAAAAAGGACTTTTAACTACCCAAGGGAGGAATATCAAACACGCTGAAGAAATTCTCAGACTCTTGGAAGCAGTACAATTGCCGGACAAAGTAGCTATTATGTACTGCAAGGGACATCAGAAAGAAAAAACTGCTCAAGAATTAGGCAACGCTATGGCTGATTGCGAAGCTAAGAGAGCAGCTGAAAAAGATGAGATAGAAATACAGTTGCTGATCCCAGATGGTAAAATACAAATTGATTGTGAACCTAGGTATTCTAAAGAGGATCAGAAATTAGTTAAAGACTTAGGTGGAGAAATAGAGAAAGGTAGGTGAGCAAAGACTCCACAGGGTAAAATAATAATCCCATTTGTGTTACTATGGGCCATAGTTATAGCAGAACACAGGAAATCTCATTGGGGAACTGAGGCATTGTATAAATATTTAAGTCAACGCATTGTTACCCGGAACCTCTACACCACTGTAAAACAAGTGACATAGCAATGTGAAATATGCTTACAAAATAATCCTAAAGTAAGCTCTAGAGTCCAATTGGGACAAACAGGAAAAAGAAATTATCCAAGGCAACAACAGCAGATTGATTTTTCAGAACTTCCAAGGAAAGGAGGGTTCCGATATTTACTAGTTTTAACAGACGCCTTTTCAGGCTGGCCAGAAGCATTCCCTTGCCGAACTAATAAAGCTAAGGAGATAACTAAAGTACTACTACAAGAAATAATACCGAGATTCGAGATTCCTGCAACAATCTCCTCGAAGAGAGGACCACATTTTATTGCAAAAACTGTTCAACAAGTTAGTAAACTCCTGGGAATAGACTGGCAATTACACACTGCATATAGGCCACAAGCAAGTGGTCAAGTGAAAAAGATGAACCACCTAATTAAGTTACAGATTGTAAAATTAGGACAGAAGACCAGACTGTCTTGGCCACAATCATTACCTTTAGCACTCCTGAGAATCAGAACTAAACCCAGGACTAAAGAGAGGTTGAGTCCTTTTGAAATATTGTATGGGAGGCCCTATATTGTGCAGGAGGGAATATCAACTCAGATTGGGAATGAAACGTTATCTGATTATGTGATCAGCCTGCAAAAACAACTTCGGGAGATAGAAAAGGTGGTCTTAGGAACCAGAGCCCGAGGTCTTGATGGGCTGGTGCATGATATTAAGCCGGGTGATTATGTGTATGTGTATGTGAAGTCCTTTACAAATACACCTCTGGAACCTAAATAGAAAGGCCCATTCCAGGTGCTGCTGACATCTCATACAGCAATCAAGATCAAAGAACAGACCTCGTGGGTGCATCACACCCGAGTAAAGAAAGCGCCTAAGCCACAATGGGAATCAACGCCTTTAGGACCACTGAAGCTTCGCCTTCAAAGACAGTAATATGGGTCTTGTTGGTTGTGTTGAATTGCAGTTTAACAGATATTAGGAACGAAAGCCAAGCAATCCATGGTATGGTAATGTCCATGTACAATTAGTAAAAAGAGTAGCCATGACTATCAATGTAAAGAGATGTTAAGTTTGTGCTAATTTTCCCAAACATAGTCTTCAATCTGAGGTGCCCCTAATCGGGCTTCCCATTCCTTTTAACACCACATGGAATAATCTTTGGGAAAGACCTGATGAACATTTTGCAGAAAATGATGTTGATCTGCAAGCTTGGATAATAAAAATCCCTAGATTAGCAGAAAAGATTAAGTGTGTAACGGATAACAAGACAAATCTCCCAGGCAATCTTTCGGTAGGAAAGTACCCCCAATGCGATTGGTTTTTTCAACTTCAATTACAAAGAGGGCAGGAGAAGTATAGAGAAAGGTATTAGAAAGTCCCCAAGGGAACAAGATGGTATTGGTTATGTGGAAATACCGCTCTCAAGGCTTTACCTCCCTGGTGGAAGGGCTCTTGCACTTTAGGAGTGGTGTCCCCAGACATTAGAGTAACAACCCACCTTAGTGGAATAGGTTGGATGAGGTCCCCAATTGGAAGACAGAAAAGAGCAACTGAGAACCCACTAGCTAAGAGACCAACTGCATTCCATTCCTTTATAAGATGGTTAATTCCTATGCTAGAGATAAGTGAATTAGAAAAGGCCATAGTGAATATTTCTGGGGTTATCGAAAGAATTGGAAATGCCACTTCGGATGCGATACAGACCCTACAAGAAGAAACATCAGAACTTTCGAAAATAACACTACAAAATAGAATGCCCTTAGACATGATGCTAGCATCCCATGGCGGTGTTTGTGAAATAATAAACTCAAATTATTGTACTTATATCGATAAAAATGGGAAAATTTCAGAAGATTTGAAGGAAATCCAAAATCAGACCGTGATACTCCATGAGATAACCAAAGATAATACCTCATAGGGTTTTGAAGAAGTTTGGCACACTCTTACCTCATGGCTTCCCAATTGGTTGTGGTTGAAAAGATTATATTTGATGATAATATCTATCATTGCCGTTTGTATTCTTGCTTGTATAACGATACAGTTCTGTCAATGTTGTACTAATTGTTGTCCAAGACATAATGAAACAGTGAAATGAGGTGAGGAATTGTAGCAAATAAACTACAAGGAAGGAAAGGAGGGAGATTGATATGTAAAAATAAAAAGACACTTGTAATTAGCTCATATTTGCTGAAGCAATATGTACAATATGTACCTTGTCTAAGCCTTAGATAGTGACCATATCTATTGTAGAATCCTTAAGAGACTCATTAGGAAAACCCGTGCTCGTGATGTTCACTAAGGGCTAAGGTTGTTGAGGAACTAACGCGTCAGTTAAAAGAAAATTATAATTGGATTGATGCTTGTTGAGGAACTAGCGCGTCAATTAAAGAAAATGATAGCAGGAACACTAACCTTGAGACCGGCTAAAGCTAGTTAGAAAATGCAGAATTTGCCAAGTGTCGAAGAATATGTATTAATGGCCAAAAGTTCGTCCAAAGGATAAGAGAGGAAGAAGAAGATGAGACCCTCTGAGGAAGTAAACAACCACCAGAACCAGGCCCGAGCATGCGCAAAGATAATACGGACATTTTTAGAAGTGATGGCATAAGTATTTTAATTACTCCATTTATGAATATTCATTATTTCTCTTATGTAATCTCATTACTATATACACTTTTGTGTAATAAATAATTACTTACTCGCTGAAGAAGTGTGCAAGCTTTGAGGAACAATCCCCTTGCACCCCGGCGCCGAAGTAAACATACCTGCTTTATAACTCTTTGTGAGTTATGAAGTTTGTTTCTGTGTGGAGGTGGATCGTGCCCCTGTACTCGGCGCTGGTGGGGCCGCACCTCAAATGCTGTGTTCAGTTTTGGGCCCCTCACTACAAGAAGGACACTGAGGTGCTGGAGCGTGTCCAGAGAAGGGCGACGAAGCTGGTGAGGGGTCTGGAGCACAAGTCTTATGAGGAGCGGCTGAGGGAACTGGGGTTGTTCAGTCTGGAGAAGAGGAGGCTGAGGGGAGACCTCATCGCTCTCTACAATTACCTGAAAGGGGGTTGCAGAGAGGGGGGTGTTGGTCTCTTCTATCAAGTGATGCGTGACAGGACGAGAGGAAATGGCCTCAAGTTGCGCCAGGGGAGGTTCAGACTGGATATTAGGAAAAATTTCTTTACTGAGAGAGTGGTGACACACTGGAATAAACTGCCCAGGGAGGTGGTGGAGTCACCCTCACTGGAGGTATTCCAGGAACGTGTGGACGTGGCATTGTGGGACATGCCTTAATGGGCATGGTGGTGTGGTTTTTTGGTTTTTGGTTTGGGGTTTTTTTTGTTGTTGTTGATGGTTGGACTTGATGATCTTACAGGTCTTTTCCAACCTTAGCGATTGTGTGATTCTGTTATTCTGTGAAATAAAAGAAACAAAGGCATAAAAACTGCAGAAAAAGTCTCAGTATTCCTAACAATGCAGGTGGCGTTGCTATCCCCACCCGTGCTGCTTTCTCCCCCTTTTCCTGGTGCTACGCCTACCGTTTCCTCACGTGTCTGCTGGGCCCCATGACCTACTCCACCCAGGAGCCTTGCAAACTCCGTACAGAGCCTGCGGCCTGGGACTAGCAACGGCAGTGCCATGTTCCTGGGCTATGGGACCCAAGGGACAGGGCGCACCCACTGTGGGTCCTGTCACTCCGCGGGGCAGAGGAACCGGGGCAGGAGATGGGACGAGGCGCAGGTCCACGGAGGAGCAGAGGCACAAGCCTCTCTGCTTCGGTTCCCCTGGCAAAAGGTGGCAATGCCTCGCACCAGCCATTTCCTCAGGGGTGCCCTGCTTTAAGCGGAGCTCTTGTTCTGTGGAAAGACTCCCACCCCGGTGTGATCCGGGGCTGTTACAAGTGCTTCAGGGAGGTCTGGGTGGAGCCCCAGCGTGGATGCCCTTTGCAGCGCGCAGGGAGTCAGCACAGTGGGTCAGGGACAGAGCAAGGGTTTCCTAATGCATGTCAGCCCATAGAAATTGCAATGCCATCAGGCCCCTCTGTCTTCTCATCTCCGCAGAGTCTCTCCAAATGTGCGGGTGGGCTTTTCTGGGAAGAAATCCGCAGTCTGTTCTTGTCTTTGGTTTTCAAAACCAATGCCTGCGGCCATAAAGGACATGGTGGCGGGGGGGGCTTGTCCCCAAGCGATGGACGGTGACATCACCGAGCGATGGATGGTGACATCACCGAGCGATGGATTGTGACCACGCGTCCCTCGCTGCTTATATCCGGGCGCCGAGTCTCACCCAGCCGTCTCGTGCCCGGACGCCAGCTGAGCGTGTACGCGAGGTTGGAGCGTTGAGCGAGGCTTTTGCTGGTGCTGAGGTCGTGCTCGGGGAGTCCTTCACTGCAACTCTCAGTGCCCGACCACAGAGCCATTGAAGGATTTTCCCCGGCCCTGCCTGGTTCAGGCAGCCGGGGCACCCAGGAGGCGCGCTCGCAGCAGCAGAGGTGAGCTGTGCAGGGAACGCTCACCCTGGGGAGCTGGGAGGGTTTGCTTCTTGAGGGGCCTGGACATTTCTTCCACCCGTCCCTGGGCCAGCGAATGACTCTGGCCTCTCTTCCTTTTGTAGCGTGACACCCACTGCTGCAGCGCCAGGGAGAGGGAGCAGCTTGACATCCCCAGCTCCCCGCAGCCCACCGCAGGACGTGGAGAGCATGGCCACGGAGCTGGAGAACCGCTGTCCAATATGCCTGGACAGCTGGGAGGAGGCCAGCTACGTACTGCCGTGCCTCCACCAATTCTGCTACCCGTGCATCGTGCGGTGGGCTGAGAGCAAGCCCGAGTGCCCCCTCTGCAAGAGGAGGGTGAGATCCATCTTGCACTCGGTGCGGGCGGACGACGACTTTGAGGAGCACGTCATCCCACCACCGGCAGCACCATCAGTCGTCGTCCACCTGACAGGAGGAGCTCCCGGACACCGAGCCTCCCACAGCCTCCATCACCCTGCAGCACCCCGGCCACCAGCCGCGGGGCTGCCGCCCATGGCTCCAGTGGGCGGCTTCTATGCCTACGTCTGGGCATCCGTGTTCCGTGTCCACCCCACTGTCCTCCATCCCCTGCTGCCCTGGCTGCATCAGGAGCTGGGGCAGCTCTTTGAGGATGCCCAGGAAGCAGCAGCAGCGGAGAGCCTCGTCATATTCAGCCTGCGCTACTTTGGCCCGGATGAGGAGGCTCTGATCCGGCTGCTGCAGGCCTCCCTGGGCAGGCGCACGAGGAGCTTTGTCCGCCAGCTTGTTGACACCATTCTGCGCCGGTGCAGCGGGGAGGCCCGACGTCGGCTGGGCCTCGAGGACGCCCGTGTTGCCGGGGGGCGCGAGGGCAGCCCCGAGGCTGCTCCTGGCCCTGCTGCCTCCCAAGGGCTGTCTCCTGCCCCCAGCTCAGGCCTTCGTGGGGGTCCCGGCAGCCCCCCCAACACCCCTGTTCCCACCCACGGGGAGCGAGAAGAGCTGCAGGAGGACCCAGGGGAGGCTGTGCCCGGGCCCCCCACTCCCAGCCGGGGCAGCCAACGCTCACCTGGGGGGCGCCGGCGAGCTCCAAAGAGGAGGGCCGGCAGCCCTGAGGAGCCCTCCCAGCCCCGCAAGAAGCCACCCCGCCGTCAGTGAAACTGGGAGGGTGCCTCCGGGGCCGACCAAACCACGGCGGGGCTGGCAGCTGGGGCTCAGGCCCATCCCCCAACAGATCCTGGCCCCCTAAGCATCATGAATCCAGGAGGAGGCAGTTAAGGACCTGCTATGCCACCTGGACTCTCACAAGTCTATGGGGCCTGATGGCATCCCCCAAGGGTGCTGAGGGAGCTGGCGGAGGAGCTTGCCAAGCCGCTCTCCATCATTTATCAACAGTCCTGCTTAACGGGGGAGGTCCTGGACGACTGGAGGCTTGCCAACGTGACGCCCATCTGCAAGAAGGGCCGGAAGGAGGGTCCGGGGAACTACAGGCCTGTCAGCCTGACCTCGGTGCCGGGGAAGATTATGGAGAGGTTCATCCTGAGGGCGCTCACAGGGCACATGCAGGACAACCAAGGGATCAGGCCCAGCCAGCACGGGTTCATGAAGGGCAGGTCCTGCTTGACCAACCTCATCTCCTTCTATGACCAGGTGACCCGCCCAGTGGATGAGGGAAAGGCTGTTGACGTTGTCTACCTGGACTTCAGCAAAGCCTTCGACACTGCCTCCCACAGTATTCTCCTGGAGAAGCTGGCGACTCGTGGCTTAGACAGGTGCACTCTTCGCTGGGTAAAAAACTGGCTGGATGGCCGAGCCCAGAGAGTTGTGGTGAATGGAGTGAAATCCAGTTGGCGGCCGGTCACAAGCGGAGTCCCCCAGGGCTCAGTTTTGGGGCCGGTCTTGTTTAATATCTTTATCGGTGATCTGGATGAGGGGATTGAGTGCACCCTCAGCAAGTTTGCAGATGACACCAAGCTGGGCGGGAGTGTTGATCTGCTCGAGGGTAGGAAGGCTCTGCAGAGGCATCTGGACAGGCTGGATGGATGGGCCCAGGCCAGCTGGATGAAGTTCAACAAGGCCAAGTGCCGGGTCCTGCACTTTGGCCACAACAACCCCATGCAACGCTACAGGCTTGGGGATGAGTGGCTGGACAGCTTATATGTAAAAATAAAAAGACACTTGTAATTAGCTCATATTTGCTGAAGCAATATGTACAATATGTACCTTGTCTAAGCCTTAGATAGTGACCATATCTATTGTAGAATCCTTAAGAGACTCATTAGGAAAACCCGTGCTCGTGATGTTCACTAAGGGCTAAGGTTGTTGAGGAACTAACGCGTCAGTTAAAAGAAAATTATAATTGGATTGATGCTTGTTGAGGAACTAGCGCGTCAATTAAAGAAAATGATAGCAGGAACACTAACCTTGAGACCGGCTAAAGCTAGTTAGAAAATGCAGAATTTGCCAAGTGTCGAAGAATATGTATTAATGGCCAAAAGTTCGTCCAAAGGATAAGAGAGGAAGAAGAAGATGAGACCCTCTGAGGAAGTAAACAACCACCAGAACCAGGCCCGAGCATGCGCAAAGATAATGTGGACATTTTTAGAAGTGATGGCATAAGTATTTTAATTACTCCATTTATGAATATTCATGATTATTTCTCTTATGTAATCTCATTACTATATACACTTTTGTGTAATAAATAATTACTTACTCGCTGAAGAAGTGTGCAAGCTTTGAGGAACAATCCCCTTGCACCCCGGCGCCGAAGTAAACATACCTGCTTTATAACTCTTTGTGAGTTGTGAAGTTTTTTTCCGCATGTCAATTTGGCGACCCAGATGGGACCCTCTCTGCCCGGCTGTGGGACTGGCTGAGAGTGGGACGTCCTTGGCGCGCCCCGAGATTTCTCGCAGGGCCTCCCTCGCTCCCCCGATCACTGCAGGGCCAGACAAGGACCATCAGCGGACCAGGTATGTTAATGTGGAAGGGGAAACTGTAAGTCATGAGGAGACATCCTACGCGAGGTAAAGAGCATTGGTGCTTGCCGCTGGGTGGTTAGGATTCGAATCCTGTAGTGGCACAGAAATCCCTGACAAAGGGCAGTACGCGGACGCGGGAATCCCTGATAAAGGGCAGTACGCAGTGGGTGCTCTTCGCTGAAGTTGCGGGAGTACGAGATAGCTATCACTTTTACCAACTATAACCCATGGGAATTGAAATTTCTATTATTGTGGCCATAATTAGGATATTGGTAATAGTCATTACAATTTGTATATTAAAAAAACTTGTGGGTTCAATAGCTTGCATTGTATGAAAAGTATGAGCATGTAGTTGGTGCGGGTGTAAGTTGAAGCGGGTGAGACGTAGCTGGATTGCAGGGTGAGTGTGGAGTCCTGATCCGTGGTTCCGTATTCTCTGCAAGTAGAGTGGCCGGAGACAAACAAAGTATATAACAGATTCAATTGAACTGTTTGTTAACTTTTGCTGTCCTATACACGGACATCAGGATTTCTCATGCAACCCAATATAAGTTTTTGAATGCTTTGACTGTAAACAGAACGTTTGGGTGCGGTTTGGGGACTGGTTTTGGTGTAATAAATGTCGGGGAAACTGGCTTAACTGGGATAGGATTGAGCGATCAGGCCAACTTAGGCAGGTGCTGTGTGGAAACACGAGAAGTATAGAAAATCAGTAAAAGTGGTATATGGGGGAAAATATAGAACAGAATAGTGACGAGTTCATTTGGTGTGGAGTATGGACGAGTGTCTGTCCGCTTTGCCATCGGTGTTGTTTGTTTGTTCGAGCTAAGTGTTTGAAGTGTCTTAAGTGTATTGTTTCTTTTAACGAGAGACAGGAGTTTCGTCTTGACAATTGTCTTGAATTTAAGTGCATTCGCTGTGGGGCAAGCACGCCTTTGCACCTTATACCTTGGATAAGGTATTATTGTTGTCAATATAATCAGGTTGTGTTTTTGAATTAAAAAACAAAACAAAACAAAACAAAAAAACCAAACCACAAAACCTCCCGCAAGTAAGCACTTATCATGGGGGGAGGACAGAGTGGAGGAATATTGAAAAAGACTCCTCTAGGATGCATCCTGCTACACTGGAAGGAGATAGGAGGACCACCAGGAGGAAGTGTAAATAAAAAAACTTTAATAAAGTACTGTAATCAATGGTGGCCGCTATATAAATTGGATGATGGGGAAAAGTGGCCTTTCAACGGAACTTTAAATTATAATACCTTACTACAATTAATGTTATTTTTAAAGAGAGAAGGAAAATAGGATGAGGTATCATATGCAGATATGTTTTTCACTCTCAGTATTCATCCTGAGTATCAGAAAGACTGGGGATTAGTGCCTCCACAAAATCCTATGACTTTGTAACGATAAAGGGAGCTACTGGCCAAAATGAAAAGGCATACTTTTTAAGACCTCTTAAATTTAGACTGGGAAAACAATTGGGAATACATAAATTCCTATATATGCCTAACTCACCAAAACCTCTACTGGGGCGAGACTTATTGGAACAACTGAAAGCAGAGATAAAATTTGAACAAGGAAAGATCGAACTTTGAATGGGGAATGACCAGCTAATTGAACTTCTAAGTCTGGCCCTTATAGTTACTCCTGTTAGCTCAGAGGTACCTGAAGAAATTCAAAACCAAGTATATCCAGGGGTATGGGCCTCAGAAGTACCAGGAAAAGCAAAGAATGCCTCCCCAATAGTAATCAGACTCAGATCAGGGGCGCGGCCTGTAAGAATTAAGCAGTATCCCCTCAGAACCGAAGACAGGGAAGGAATCCAACCAATAATCAACCGGTTTATCAAATATGGGCTATTAACAGAATGTGAATCGGAATACAACACTCCCATTTTGCCCGTTAAAAAGCCGGATGGTAATTATCGAATAATACAAGATCTCAGAGTGATCAATAAAATTGTAGAAGATCTGCATCCTGTCGTGGCAAACCCATATACATTATTAACTAAACTGACATCTGAATTGGCCTGCGTTACAGTATTGGACCTGAAAGACGGCTTCTTTTGCCTACCTTTGAGTCCAGAGAGCCAGTTGCTGTTTGCATTTGAGTGGAAAAACCCTGATTCTGGAAGAAAGACACAATTAACGTGGACTATGTTACCACAAGGGTTTAAAAATAGCCCCACTCTTTTTGGAAACCAACTAGCCAAAGACTTGGAACAGTGGGAGCGACCACATGGAGACGGAATAGTGTTACAATATGTGGATGACTTATTAATAGCCACTAAAACAAGGGAATTATGTGTAATATGGACTGTTAGCTGACTTAATTTTCTTGGACTTAATGGTTATCAAGTTTCTTTACAAAAAGCCCAAAGGGCTCAGCAACAGGTACATTACCTTGGAAATGAAATAACAGCTGGTCAGAGAACCTTGGGAGTGGCACGAAAGGAGGCCATTTACCAAACTCCTAGGCCACAGACGGTTAAAGAACTCCGTACATTCCTAGGCATGGCCGGATGGTGTCGTCTATGGATATATAACTACGGACTCTTGGTAAGGCCACTTTATGAACTGATAAAATCCAATCCCAGGGACCTCACCTGGAATGGAGATGCAGAAAAGGCATTCCAGCAACTGAAAAAGAGACTGATGGAAGCCCCTGCCTTGGGGTTACCAGATATTACTAAGCCTTTTTTAATTATTCTCCCGCGAGAAGCAAGGAATAGCTCTGGGAATCCTGGCCCAAAACTTGGGACCATATAGAAGAGCAGTGGCATACCTTTCCAAACAACTTGATGAAGTAAGTAAAGGATGGCCTAGCTGCTTGAGGGTGGTAGCAGCATTGGTGCTAGATATTCAAGAAGCCTGTAAGTTTACATTAGGCCAAAAGATTACAGTATTGATATCCCATACTGTATCCACAGTATTAGAGGTAAAAGGAGGGCACTGACTCTCACCACAAAGATTCCTCAAATATCAGGCTGTTCTGGTGAAACAGGATGATGTGGAGATAGTGGTCACTAACATTGTCAATCCAGCATCTTTCCTTAGTGGGACCACGAGAAAACCGGTATCACATGACTGCCTGGAAACAATTTAAGCCGTCTATTGCAGCCGACCCGACCTAAAAGAGGAAGCTTTGGAAGATGCTGAAGATTCTTGGTATATAGATGAAAGCAGTTTTGTTCGACAAGGAATTCACAAGGCAAGGTATGCAATAACCACTATGGATCAGGTAATAAAATCCAAAGCCCTTGCTCCAAATACCTCAGCTCAAAAAGCAGAAATAATAGCTCTGACTCGAGCTTTGGAGTTAACCAAAGATAAAAAAATAAATATTTGGATGGACTCAAAATATGCCTTTGGGGTAGTACATGCCCATGGAGTGATATGGAAAGAAAAAGGACTTTTAACTACCCAAGGGAGGAATATCAAACACGCTGAAGAAATTCTCAGACTCTTGGAAGCAGTACAATTGCCGGACAAAGTAGCTATTATGTACTGCAAGGGACATCAGAAAGAAAAAACTGCTCAAGAATTAGGCAACGCTATGGCTGATTGCGAAGCTAAGAGAACAGCTGAAAAAGATGAGATAGAAATACAGTTGCTGATCCCAGATGGTAAAATACAAATTGATTGTGAACCTAGGTATTCTAAAGAGGATCAGAAATTAGTTAAAGACTTAGGTGGAGAAATAGAGAAAGGTAGGTGAGCAAAGACTCCACAGGGTAAAATAATAATCCCATTTGTGTTACTATGGGCCATAGTTATAGCAGAACACAGGAAATCTCATTGGGGAACTGAGGCATTGTATAAATATTTAAGTCAACGCATAGTTACCCGGAACCTCTACACCACTGTAAAACAAGTGACATAGCAATGTGAAATATGCTTACAAAATAATCCTAAAGTAAGCTCTAGAGTCCAATTGGGACAAACAGGAAAAAGAAATTATCCAAGGCAACAACAGCAGATTGATTTTTCAGAACTTCCAAGGAAAGGAGGGTTCCGATATTTACTAGTTTTAACAGACGCCTTTTCAGGCTGGCCGGAAGCATTCCCTTGCCGAACTAATAAAGCTAAGGAGATAACTAAAGTACTACTACAAGAAATAATACCGAGATTCGAGATTCCTGCAACAATCTCCTCGAAGAGAGGACCACATTTTATTGCAAAAACTGTTCAACAAGTTAGTAAACTCCTGGGAATAGACTGGCAATTACACACTGCATATAGGCCACAAGCAAGTGGTCAAGTGAAAAAGATGAACCACCTAATTAAGTTACAGATTGTAAAATTAGGACAGAAGACCAGACTGTCTTGGCCACAATCATTACCTTTAGCACTCCTGAGAATCAGAACTAAACCCAGGACTAAAGAGAGGTTGAGTCCTTTTGAAATATTGTATGGGAGGCCCTATATTGTGCAGGAGGGAATATCAACTCAGATTGGGAATGAAACGTTATCTGATTATGTGATCAGCCTGCAAAAACAACTTCGGGAGATAGAAAAGGTGGTCTTAGGAACCAGAGCCCGAGGTCTTGATGGGCTGGTGCATGATATTAAGCCGGGTGATTATGTGTATGTGTATGTGAAGTCCTTTACAAATACACCTCTGGAACCTAAATAGAAAGGCCCATTCCAGGTGCTGCTGACATCTCATACAGCAATCAAGATCAAAGAACAGACCTCGTGGGTGCATCACACCAGAGTAAAGAAAGCGCCTAAGCCACAATGGGAATCAACGCCTTTAGGACCACTGAAGCTTCGCCTTCAAAGACAGTAATATGGGTCTTGTTGGTTGTGTTGAATTGCAGTTTAACAGATATTAGGAACGAAAGCCAAGCAATCCATGGTATGGTAATGTCCATGTACAATTAGTAAAAAGAGTAGCCATGACTATCAATGTAAAGAGATGTTAAGTTTGTGCTAATTTTCCCAAACATAGTCTTCAATCTGAGGTGCCCCTAATCGGGCTTCCCATTCCTTTTAACACCACATGGAATAATCTTTGGGAAAGACCTGATGAACATTTTGCAGAAAATGATGTTGATCTGCAAGCTTGGATAATAAAAATCCCTAGATTAGCAGAAAAGATTAAGTGTGTAACGGATAACAAGACAAATCTCCCAGGCAATCTTTCGGTAGGAAAGTACCCCCAATGCGATTGGTTTTTTCAACTTCAATTACAAAGAGGGCAGGAGAAGTATAGAGAAAGGTATTAGAAAGTCCCCAAGGGAACAGGATGGTATTGGTTATGTGGAAATACCGCTCTCAAGGCTTTACCTCCCTGGTGGAAGGGCTCTTGCACTTTAGGAGTGGTGTCCCCAGACATTAGAGTAACAACCCACCTTAGTGGAATAGGTTGGATGAGGTCCCCAATTGGAAGACAGAAAAGAGCAACTGAGAACCCACTAGCTAAGAGACCAACTGCATTCCATTCCTTTATAAGATGGTTAATTCCTATGCTAGAGATAAGTGAATTAGAAAAGGCCATAGTGAATATTTCTGGGGTTATCGAAAGAATTGGAAATGCCACTTCGGATGCGATACAGACCCTACAAGAAGAAACATCAGAACTTTCGAAAATAACACTACAAAATAGAATGCCCTTAGACATGATGCTAGCATCCCATGGCGGTGTTTGTGAAATAATAAACTCAAATTATTGTACTTATATCGATAAAAATGGGAAAATTTCAGAAGATTTGAAGGAAATCCAAAATCAGACTGTGATACTCCATGAGATAACCAAAGATAATACCTCATAGGGTTTTGAAGAAGTTTGGCACACTCTTACCTCATGGCTTCCCAATTGGTTGTGGTTGAAAAGATTATATTTGATGATAATATCTATCATTGCCGTTTGTATTCTTGCTTGTATAACGATACAGTTCTGTCAATGTTGTACTAATTGTTGTCCAAGACATAATGAAACAGTGAAATGAGGTGAGGAATTGTAGCAAATAAACTACAAGGAAGGAAAGGAGGGAGATTGATATGTAAAAATAAAAAGACACTTGTAATTAGCTCATATTTGCTGAAGCAATATGTACAATATGTACCTTGTCTAAGCCTTAGATAGTGACCATATCTATTGTAGAATCCTTAAGAGACTCATTAGGAAAACCCGTGCTCGTGATGTTCACTAAGGGCTAAGGTTGTTGAGGAACTAACGCGTCAATTAAAGAAAATGATAGCAGGAACACTAACCTTGAGACCGGCTAAAGCTAGTTAGAAAATGCAGAATTTGCCAAGTGTCGAAGAATATGTATTAATGGCCAAAAGTTCGTCCAAAGGATAAGAGAGGAAGAAGAAGATGAGACCCTCTGAGGAAGTAAACAACCACCAGAACCAGGCCCGAGCATGCGCAAAGATAATACGGACATTTTTAGAAGTGATGGCATAAGTATTTTAATTACTCCATTTATGAATATTCATTATTTCTCTTATGTAATCTCATTACTATATACACTTTTGTGTAATAAATAATTACTTACTCGCTGAAGAAGTGTGCAAGCTTTGAGGAACAATCCCCTTGCACCCCGGCGCCGAAGTAAACATACCTGCTTTATAACTCTTTGTGAGTTATGAAGTTTGTTTCTGTGTGGAGGTGGATCGTGCCCCTGTACTCGGCGCTGGTGGGGCCGCACCTCAAATGCTGTGTTCAGTTTTGGGCCCCTCACTACAAGAAGGACACTGAGGTGCTGGAGCGTGTCCAGAGAAGGGCGACGAAGCTGGTGAGGGGTCTGGAGCACAAGTCTTATGAGGAGCGGCTGAGGGAACTGGGGTTGTTCAGTCTGGAGAAGAGGAGGCTGAGGGGAGACCTCATCGCTCTCTACAATTACCTGAAAGGGGGTTGCAGAGAGGGGGGTGTTGGTCTCTTCTATCAAGTGATGCGTGACAGGACGAGAGGAAATGGCCTCAAGTTGCGCCAGGGGAGGTTCAGACTGGATATTAGGAAAAATTTCTTTACTGAGAGAGTGGTGACACACTGGAATAAACTGCCCAGGGAGGTGGTGGAGTCACCCTCACTGGAGGTATTCCAGGAACGTGTGGACGTGGCATTGTGGGACATGCCTTAATGGGCATGGTGGTGTGGTTTTTTGGTTTTTGGTTTGGGGTTTTTTTTGTTGTTGTTGATGGTTGGACTTGATGATCTTACAGGTCTTTTCCAACCTTAGCGATTGTGTGATTCTGTTATTCTGTGAAATAAAAGAAACAAAGGCATAAAAACTGCAGAAAAAGTCTCAGTATTCCTAACAATGCAGGTGGCGTTGCTATCCCCACCCGTGCTGCTTTCTCCCCCTTTTCCTGGTGCTACGCCTACCGTTTCCTCACGTGTCTGCTGGGCCCCATGACCTACTCCACCCAGGAGCCTTGCAAACTCCGTACAGAGCCTGCGGCCTGGGACTAGCAACGGCAGTGCCATGTTCCTGGGCTATGGGACCCAAGGGACAGGGCGCACCCACTGTGGGTCCTGTCACTCCGCGGGGCAGAGGAACCGGGGCAGGAGATGGGACGAGGCGCAGGTCCACGGAGGAGCAGAGGCACAAGCCTCTCTGCTTCGGTTCCCCTGGCAAAAGGTGGCAATGCCTCGCACCAGCCATTTCCTCAGGGGTGCCCTGCTTTAAGCGGAGCTCTTGTTCTGTGGAAAGACTCCCACCCCGGTGTGATCCGGGGCTGTTACAAGTGCTTCAGGGAGGTCTGGGTGGAGCCCCAGCGTGGATGCCCTTTGCAGCGCACAGGGAGTCAGCACAGTGGGTCAGGGACAGAGCAAGGGTTTCCTAATGCATGTCAGCCCATAGAAATTGCAATGCCATCAGGCCGCTCTGTCTGCTCATCTCCGCAGAGTCTCTCCAAATGTGCGGGTGGGCTTTTCTGGGAAGAAATCCGCAGTCTGTTCTTGTCTTTGGTTTTCAAAACCAATGCCTGCGGCCATAAAGGACATGGTGGCGGGGGGGGCTTGTCCCCAAGCGATGGACGGTGACATCACCGAGCGATGGATGGTGACATCACCGAGCGATGGATTGTGACCACGCGTCCCTCGCTGCTTATATCCGGGCGCCGAGTCTCACCCAGCCGTCTCGTGCCCGGACGCCAGCTGAGCGTGTACGCGAGGTTGGAGCGTTGAGCGAGGCTTTTGCTGGTGCTGAGGTCGTGCTCGGGGAGTCCTTCACTGCAACTCTCAGTGCCCGACCACAGAGCCATTGAAGGATTTTCCCCGGCCCTGCCTGGTTCAGGCAGCCGGGGCACCCAGGAGGCGCGCTCGCAGCAGCAGAGGTGAGCTGTGCAGGGAACGCTCACCCTGGGGAGCTGGGAGGGTTTGCTTCTTGAGGGGCCTGGACATTTCTTCCACCCGTCCCTGGGCCAGCGAATGACTCTGGCCTCTCTTCCTTTTGTAGCGTGACACCCACTGCTGCAGCGCCAGGGAGAGGGAGCAGCTTGACATCCCCAGCTCCCCGCAGCCCACCGCAGGACGTGGAGAGCATGGCCACGGAGCTGGAGAACCGCTGTCCAATATGCCTGGACAGCTGGGAGGAGGCCAGCTACGTACTGCCGTGCCTCCACCAATTCTGCTACCCGTGCATCGTGCGGTGGGCTGAGAGCAAGCCCGAGTGCCCCCTCTGCAAGAGGAGGGTGAGATCCATCTTGCACTCGGTGCGGGCGGACGACGACTTTGAGGAGCACGTCATCCCACCACCGGCAGCACCATCAGTCGTCGTCCACCTGACAGGAGGAGCTCCCGGACACCGAGCCTCCCACAGCCTCCATCACCCTGCAGCACCCCGGCCACCAGCCGCGGGGCTGCCGCCCATGGCTCCAGTGGGCGGCTTCTATGCCTACGTCTGGGCATCCGTGTTCCGTGTCCACCCCACTGTCCTCCATCCCCTGCTGCCCTGGCTGCATCAGGAGCTGGGGCAGCTCTTTGAGGATGCCCAGGAAGCAGCAGCAGCGGAGAGCCTCGTCATATTCAGCCTGCGCTACTTTGGCCCGGATGAGGAGGCTCTGATCCGGCTGCTGCAGGCCTCCCTGGGCAGGCGCACGAGGAGCTTTGTCCGCCAGCTTGTTGACACCATTCTGCGCCGGTGCAGCGGGGAGGCCCGACGTCGGCTGGGCCTCGAGGACGCCCGTGTTGCCGGGGGGCGCGAGGGCAGCCCCGAGGCTGCTCCTGGCCCTGCTGCCTCCCAAGGGCTGTCTCCTGCCCCCAGCTCAGGCCTTCGTGGGGGTCCCGGCAGCCCCCCCAACACCCCTGTTCCCACCCACGGGGAGCGAGAAGAGCTGCAGGAGGACCCAGGGGAGGCTGTGCCCGGGCCCCCCACTCCCAGCCGGGGCAGCCAACGCTCACCTGGGGGGCGCCGGCGAGCTCCAAAGAGGAGGGCCGGCAGCCCTGAGGAGCCCTCCCAGCCCCGCAAGAAGCCACCCCGCCGTCAGTGAAACTGGGAGGGTGCCTCCGGGGCCGACCAAACCACGGCGGGGCTGGCAGCTGGGGCTCAGGCCCATCCCCCAACAGATCCTGGCCCCCTAAGCATCATGAATCCAGGAGGAGGCAGTTAAGGACCTGCTATGCCACCTGGACTCTCACAAGTCTATGGGGCCTGATGGCATCCCCCAAGGGTGCTGAGGGAGCTGGCGGAGGAGCTTGCCAAGCCGCTCTCCATCATTTATCAACAGTCCTGCTTAACGGGGGAGGTCCTGGACGACTGGAGGCTTGCCAACGTGACGCCCATCTGCAAGAAGGGCCGGAAGGAGGGTCCGGGGAACTACAGGCCTGTCAGCCTGACCTCGGTGCCGGGGAAGATTATGGAGAGGTTCATCCTGAGGGCGCTCACAGGGCACATGCAGGACAACCAAGGGATCAGGCCCAGCCAGCACGGGTTCATGAAGGGCAGGTCCTGCTTGACCAACCTCATCTCCTTCTATGACCAGGTGACCCGCCCAGTGGATGAGGGAAAGGCTGTTGACGTTGTCTACCTGGACTTTAGTAAAGCCTTCGACACTGCCTCCCACAGTATTCTCCTGGAGAAGCTGGCGACTCGTGGCTTAGACAGGTGCACTCTTCGCTGGGTAAAAAACTGGCTGGATGGCCGAGCCCAGAGAGTTGTGGTGAATGGAGTGAAATCCAGTTGGCGGCCGGTCACAAGCGGAGTCCCCCAGGGCTCAGTTTTGGGGCCGGTCTTGTTTAATATCTTTATCGGTGATCTGGATGAGGGGATTGAGTGCACCCTCAGCAAGTTTGCAGATGACACCAAGCTGGGCGGGAGTGTTGATCTGCTCGAGGGTAGGAAGGCTCTGCAGAGGCATCTGGACAGGCTGGATGGATGGGCCCAGGCCAGCTGGATGAAGTTCAACAAGGCCAAGTGCCGGGTCCTGCACTTTGGCCACAACAACCCCAGGCAACGCTACAGGCTTGGGGATGAGTGGCTGGACAGCTTATATGTAAAAATAAAAAGACACTTGTAATTAGCTCATATTTGCTGAAGCAATATGTACAATATGTACCTTGTCTAAGCCTTAGATAGTGACCATATCTATTGTAGAATCCTTAAGAGACTCATTAGGAAAACCCGTGCTCGTGATGTTCACTAAGGGCTAAGGTTGTTGAGGAACTAACGCGTCAGTTAAAAGAAAATTATAATTGGATTGATGCTTGTTGAGGAACTAGCGCGTCAATTAAAGAAAATGATAGCAGGAACACTAACCTTGAGACCGGCTAAAGCTAGTTAGAAAATGCAGAATTTGCCAAGTGTCGAAGAATATGTATTAATGGCCAAAAGTTCGTCCAAAGGATAAGAGAGGAAGAAGAAGATGAGACCCTCTGAGGAAGTAAACAACCACCAGAACCAGGCCCGAGCATGCGCAAAGATAATGTGGACATTTTTAGAAGTGATGGCATAAGTATTTTAATTACTCCATTTATGAATATTCATGATTATTTCTCTTATGTAATCTCATTACTATATACACTTTTGTGTAATAAATAATTACTTACTCGCTGAAGAAGTGTGCAAGCTTTGAGGAACAATCCCCTTGCACCCCGGCGCCGAAGTAAACATACCTGCTTTATAACTCTTTGTGAGTTGTGAAGTTTTTTTCCGCATGTCAATTTGGCGACCCAGATGGGACCCTCTCTGCCCGGCTGTGGGACTGGCTGAGAGTGGGACGTCCTTGGCGCGCCCCGAGATTTCTCGCAGGGCCTCCCTCGCTCCCCCGATCACTGCAGGGCCAGACAAGGACCATCAGCGGACCAGGTATGTTAATGTGGAAGGGGAAACTGTAAGTCATGAGGAGACATCCTACGCGAGGTAAAGAGCATTGGTGCTTGCCGCTGGGTGGTTAGGATTCGAATCCTGTAGTGGCACAGAAATCCCTGACAAAGGGCAGTACGCGGACGCGGGAATCCCTGATAAAGGGCAGTACGCAGTGGGTGCTCTTCGCTGAAGTTGCGGGAGTACGAGATAGCTATCACTTTTACCAACTATAACCCATGGGAATTGAAATTTCTATTATTGTGGCCATAATTAGGATATTGGTAATAGTCATTACAATTTGTATATTAAAAAAACTTGTGGGTTCAATAGCTTGCATTGTATGAAAAGTATGAGCATGTAGTTGGTGCGGGTGTAAGTTGAAGCGGGTGAGACGTAGCTGGATTGCAGGGTGAGTGTGGAGTCCTGATCCGTGGTTCCGTATTCTCTGCAAGTAGAGTGGCCGGAGACAAACAAAGTATATAACAGATTCAATTGAACTGTTTGTTAACTTTTGCTGTCCTATACACGGACATCAGGATTTCTCATGCAACCCAATATAAGTTTTTGAATGCTTTGACTGTAAACAGAACGTTTGGGTGCGGTTTGGGGACTGGTTTTGGTGTAATAAATGTCGGGGAAACTGGCTTAACTGGGATAGGATTGAGCGATCAGGCCAACTTAGGCAGGTGCTGTGTGGAAACACGAGAAGTATAGAAAATCAGTAAAAGTGGTATATGGGGGAAAATATAGAACAGAATAGTGACGAGTTCATTTGGTGTGGAGTATGGACGAGTGTCTGTCCGCTTTGCCATCGGTGTTGTTTGTTTGTTCGAGCTAAGTGTTTGAAGTGTCTTAAGTGTATTGTTTCTTTTAACGAGAGACAGGAGTTTCGTCTTGACAATTGTCTTGAATTTAAGTGCATTCGCTGTGGGGCAAGCACGCCTTTGCACCTTATACCTTGGATAAGGTATTATTGTTGTCAATATAATCAGGTTGTGTTTTTGAATTAAAAAACAAAACAAAACAAAACAAAAAAACCAAACCACAAAACCTCCCGCAAGTAAGCACTTATGGGGGGAGGACAGAGTGGAGGAATATTGAAAAAGACTCCTCTAGGATGCATCCTGCTACACTGGAAGGAGATAGGAGGACCACCAGGAGGAAGTGTAAATAAAAAAACTTTAATAAAGTACTGTAATCAATGGTGGCCGCTATATAAATTGGATGATGGGGAAAAGTGGCCTTTCAACGGAACTTTAAATTATAATACCTTACTACAATTAATGTTATTTTTAAAGAGAGAAGGAAAATAGGATGAGGTATCATATGCAGATATGTTTTTCACTCTCAGTATTCATCCTGAGTATCAGAAAGACTGGGGATTAGTGCCTCCACAAAATCCTATGACTTTGTAACGATAAAGGGAGCTACTGGCCAAAATGAAAAGGCATACTTTTTAAGACCTCTTAAATTTAGACTGGGAAAACAATTGGGAATACATAAATTCCTATATATGCCTAACTCACCAAAACCTCTACTGGGGCGAGACTTATTGGAACAACTGAAAGCAGAGATAAAATTTGAACAAGGAAAGATCGAACTTTGAATGGGGAATGACCAGCTAATTGAACTTCTAAGTCTGGCCCTTATAGTTACTCCTGTTAGCTCAGAGGTACCTGAAGAAATTCAAAACCAAGTATATCCAGGGGTATGGGCCTCAGAAGTACCAGGAAAAGCAAAGAATGCCTCCCCAATAGTAATCAGACTCAGATCAGGGGCGCGGCCTGTAAGAATTAAGCAGTATCCCCTCAGAACCGAAGACAGGGAAGGAATCCAACCAATAATCAACCGGTTTATCAAATATGGGCTATTAACAGAATGTGAATCGGAATACAACACTCCCATTTTGCCCGTTAAAAAGCCGGATGGTAATTATCGAATAATACAAGATCTCAGAGCGATCAATAAAATTGTAGAAGATCTGCATCCTGTCGTGGCAAACCCATATACATTATTAACTAAACTGACATCTGAATTGGCCTGCGTTACAGTATTGGACCTGAAAGACGGCTTCTTTTGCCTACCTTTGAGTCCAGAGAGCCAGTTGCTGTTTGCATTTGAGTGGAAAAACCCTGATTCTGGAAGAAAGACACAATTAACGTGGACTATGTTACCACAAGGGTTTAAAAATAGCCCCACTCTTTTTGGAAACCAACTAGCCAAAGACTTGGAACAGTGGGAGCGACCACATGGAGACGGAATAGTGTTACAATATGTGGATGATTTATTAATAGCCACTAAAACAAGGGAATTATGTGTAATATGGACTGTTAGCTGACTTAATTTTCTTGGACTTAATGGTTATCAAGTTTCTTTACAAAAAGCCCAAAGGGCTCAGCAACAGGTACATTACCTTGGAAATGAAATAACAGCTGGTCAGAGAACCTTGGGAGTGGCACGAAAGGAGGCCATTTACCAAACTCCTAGGCCACAGACGGTTAAAGAACTCCGTACATTCCTAGGCATGGCCGGATGGTGTCGTCTATGGATATATAACTACGGACTCTTGGTAAGGCCACTTTATGAACTGATAAAATCCAATCCCAGGGACCTCACCTGGAATGGAGATGCAGAAAAGGCATTCCAGCAACTGAAAAAGAGACTGATGGAAGCCCCTGCCTTGGGGTTACCAGATATTACTAAGCCTTTTTTAATTATTCTCCCGCGAGAAGCAAGGAATAGCTCTGGGAATCCTGGCCCAAAACTTGGGACCATATAGAAGAGCAGTGGCATACCTTTCCAAACAACTTGATGAAGTAAGTAAAGGATGGCCTAGCTGCTTGAGGGTGGTAGCAGCATTGGTGCTAGATATTCAAGAAGCCTGTAAGTTTACATTAGGCCAAAAGATTACAGTATTGATATCCCATACTGTATCCACAGTATTAGAGGTAAAAGGAGGGCACTGACTCTCACCACAAAGATTCCTCAAATATCAGGCTGTTCTGGTGAAACAGGATGATGTGGAGATAGTGGTCACTAACATTGTCAATCCAGCATCTTTCCTTAGTGGGACCACGAGAAAACCGGTATCACATGACTGCCTGGAAACAATTTAAGCCGTCTATTGCAGCCGACCCGACCTAAAAGAGGAAACTTTGGAAGATGCTGAAGATTCTTGGTATATAGATGAAAGCAGTTTTGTTCGACAAGGAATTCACAAGGCAAGGTATGCAATAACCACTATGGATCAGGTAATAAAATCCAAAGCCCTTGCTCCAAATACCTCAGCTCAAAAAGCAGAAATAATAGCTCTGACTCGAGCTTTGGAGTTAGCCAAAGATAAAAAAATAAATATTTGGATGGACTCAAAATATGCCTTTGGGGTAGTACATGCCCATGGAGTGATATGGAAAGAAAAAGGACTTTTAACTACCCAAGGGAGGAATATCAAACACGCTGAAGAAATTCTCAGACTCTTGGAAGCAGTACAATTGCCGGACAAAGTAGCTATTATGTACTGCAAGGGACATCAGAAAGAAAAAACTGCTCAAGAATTAGGCAACGCTATGGCTGATTGCGAAGCTAAGAGAGCAGCTGAAAAAGATGAGATAGAAATACAGTTGCTGATCCCAGATGGTAAAATACAAATTGATTGTGAACCTAGGTATTCTAAAGAGGATCAGAAATTAGTTAAAGACTTAGGTGGAGAAATAGAGAAAGGTAGGTGAGCAAAGACTCCACAGGGTAAAATAATAATCCCATTTGTGTTACTATGGGCCATAGTTATAGCAGAACACAGGAAATCTCATTGGGGAACTGAGGCATTGTATAAATATTTAAGTCAACGCATAGTTACCCGGAACCTCTACACCACTGTAAAACAAGTGACATAGCAATGTGAAATATGCTTACAAAATAATCCTAAAGTAAGCTCTAGAGTCCAATTGGGACAAACAGGAAAAAGAAATTATCCAAGGCAACAACAGCAGATTGATTTTTCAGAACTTCCAAGGAAAGGAGGGTTCCGATATTTACTAGTTTTAACAGACGCCTTTTCAGGCTGGCCAGAAGCATTCCCTTGCCGAACTAATAAAGCTAAGGAGATAACTAAAGTACTACTACAAGAAATAATACCGAGATTCGAGATTCCTGCAACAATCTCCTCGAAGAGAGGACCACATTTTATTGCAAAAACTGTTCAACAAGTTAGTAAACTCCTGGGAATAGACTGGCAATTACACACTGCATATAGGCCACAAGCAAGTGGTCAAGTGAAAAAGATGAACCACCTAATTAAGTTACAGATTGTAAAATTAGGACAGAAGACCAGACTGTCTTGGCCACAATCATTACCTTTAGCACTCCTGAGAATCAGAACTAAACCCAGGACTAAAGAGAGGTTGAGTCCTTTTGAAATATTGTATGGGAGGCCCTATATTGTGCAGGAGGGAATATCAACTCAGATTGGGAATGAAACGTTATCTGATTATGTGATCAGCCTGCAAAAACAACTTCGGGAGATAGAAAAGGTGGTCTTAGGAACCAGAGCCCGAGGTCTTGATGGGCTGGTGCATGATATTAAGCCGGGTGATTATGTGTATGTGTATGTGAAGTCCTTTACAAATACACCTCTGGAACCTAAATAGAAAGGCCCATTCCAGGTGCTGCTGACATCTCATACAGCAATCAAGATCAAAGAACAGACCTCGTGGGTGCATCACGCCAGAGTAAAGAAAGCGCCTAAGCCACAATGGGAATCAACGCCTTTAGGACCACTGAAGCTTCGCCTTCAAAGACAGTAATATGGGTCTTGTTGGTTGTGTTGAATTGCAGTTTAACAGATATTAGGAACGAAAGCCAAGCAATCCATGGTATGGTAATGTCCATGTACAATTAGTAAAAAGAGTAGCCATGACTATCAATGTAAAGAGATGTTAAGTTTGTGCTAATTTTCCCAAACATAGTCTTCAATCTGAGGTGCCCCTAATCGGGCTTCCCATTCCTTTTAACACCACATGGAATAATCTTTGGGAAAGACCTGATGAACATTTTGCAGAAAATGATGTTGATCTGCAAGCTTGGATAATAAAAATCCCTAGATTAGCAGAAAAGATTAAGTGTGTAACGGATAACAAGACAAATCTCCCAGGCAATCTTTCGGTAGGAAAGTACCCCCAATGCGATTGGTTTTTTCAACTTCAATTACAAAGAGGGCAGGAGAAGTATAGAGAAAGGTATTAGAAAGTCCCCAAGGGAACAGGATGGTATTGGTTATGTGGAAATACCGCTCTCAAGGCTTTACCTCCCTGGTGGAAGGGCTCTTGCACTTTAGGAGTGGTGTCCCCAGACATTAGAGTAACAACCCACCTTAGTGGAATAGGTTGGATGAGGTCCCCAATTGGAAGACAGAAAAGAGCAACTGAGAACCCACTAGCTAAGAGACCAACTGCATTCCATTCCTTTATAAGATGGTTAATTCCTATGCTAGAGATAAGTGAATTAGAAAAGGCCATAGTGAATATTTCTGGGGTTATCGAAAGAATTGGAAATGCCACTTCGGATGCGATACAGACCTTACAAGAAGAAACATCAGAACTTTCGAAAATAACACTACAAAATAGAATGCCCTTAGACATGATGCTAGCATCCCATGGCGGTGTTTGTGAAATAATAAACTCAAATTATTGTACTTATATCGATAAAAATGGGAAAATTTCAGAAGATTTGAAGGAAATCCAAAATCAGACTGTGATACTCCATGAGATAACCAAAGATAATACCTCATAGGGTTTTGAAGAAGTTTGGCACACTCTTACCTCATGGCTTCCCAATTGGTTGTGGTTGAAAAGATTATATTTGATGATAATATCTATCATTGCCGTTTGTATTCTTGCTTGTATAACGATACAGTTCTGTCAATGTTGTACTAATTGTTGTCCAAGACATAATGAAACAGTGAAATGAGGTGAGGAATTGTAGCAAATAAACTACAAGGAAGGAAAGGAGGGAGATTGATATGTAAAAATAAAAAGACACTTGTAATTAGCTCATATTTGCTGAAGCAATATGTACAATATGTACCTTGTCTAAGCCTTAGATAGTGACCATATCTATTGTAGAATCCTTAAGAGACTCATTAGGAAAACCCGTGCTCGTGATGTTCACTAAGGGCTAAGGTTGTTGAGGAACTAACGCGTCAGTTAAAAGAAAATTATAATTGGATTGATGCTTGTTGAGGAACTAGCGCGTCAATTAAAGAAAATGATAGCAGGAACACTAACCTTGAGACCGGCTAAAGCTAGTTAGAAAATGCAGAATTTGCCAAGTGTCGAAGAATATGTATTAATGGCCAAAAGTTCGTCCAAAGGATAAGAGAGGAAGAAGAAGATGAGACCCTCTGAGGAAGTAAACAACCACCAGAACCAGGCCCGAGCATGCGCAAAGATAATACGGACATTTTTAGAAGTGATGGCATAAGTATTTTAATTACTCCATTTATGAATATTCATGATTTCTCTTATGTAATCTCATTACTATATACACTTTTGTGTAATAAATAATTACCTACTCGCTGAAGAAGTGTGCAAGCTTTGAGGAACAATCCCCTTGCACCCCGGCGCCGAAGTAAACATACCTGCTTTATAACTCTTTGTGAGTTGTGAAGTTTGTTTCTGTGTGGAGGTGATCGTGCCCCTGTACTCGGCGCTGGTGAGGCCGCACCTCGAATGCTGTGTTCAGTTTTGGGCCCCTCACTACAAGAAGGACACTGAGGTGCTGGAGCGTGTCCAGAGAAGGGCGACGAAGCTGGTGAGGGGTCTGGAGCACAAGTCTTATGAGGAGCGGCTGAGGGAACTGGGGTTGTTCAGTCTGGAGAAGAGGAGGCTGAGGGAAGACCTCATCGCTCTCTACAATTACCTGAAAGGGGGTTGCAGAGAGGGGGGTGTTGGTCTCTTCTATCAAGTGATGCGTGACAGGACGAGAGGAAATGGCCTCAAGTTGCGCCAGGGGAGGTTCAGACTGGATATTAGGAAAAATTTCTTTACTGAGAGAGTGGTGACACACTGGAATAAACTGCCCAGGGAGGTGGTGGAGTCACCCTCACTGGAGGTATTCCAGGAACGTGTGGACGTGGCATTGTGGGACATGCCTTAATGGGCATGGTGGTGTGGTTTTTTGGTTTTTGGTTTGGGGTTTTTTTTGTTGTTGTTGATGGTTGGACTTGATGATCTTACAGGTCTTTTCCAACCTTAGCGATTGTGTGATTCTGTTATTCTGTGAAATAAAAGAAACAAAGGCATAAAAACTGCAGAAAAAGTCTCAGTATTCCTAACAATGCAGGTGGCGTTGCTATCCCCACCCGTGCTGCTTTCTCCCCCTTTTCCTGGTGCTACGCCTACCGTTTCCTCACGTGTCTGCTGGGCCCCATGACCTACTCCACCCAGGAGCCTTGCAAACTCCGTACAGAGCCTGCGGCCTGGGACTAGCAACGGCAGTGCCATGTTCCTGGGCTATGGGACCCAAGGGACAGGGCGCACCCACTGTGGGTCCTGTCACTCCGCGGGGCAGAGGAACCGGGGCAGGAGATGGGACGAGGCGCAGGTCCACGGAGGAGCAGAGGCACAAGCCTCTCTGCTTCGGTTCCCCTGGCAAAAGGTGGCAATGCCTCGCACCAGCCATTTCCTCAGGGGTGCCCTGCTTTAAGCGGAGCTCTTGTTCTGTGGAAAGACTCCCACCCCGGTGTGATCCGGGGCTGTTACAAGTGCTTCAGGGAGGTCTGGGTGGAGCCCCAGCGTGGATGCCCTTTGCAGCGCACAGGGAGTCAGCACGGTGGGTCAGGGACAGAGCAAGGGTTTCCTAATGCATGTCAGCCCATAGAAATTGCAATGCCATCAGGCCGCTCTGTCTGCTCATCTCCGCAGAGTCTCTCCAAATGTGCGGGTGGGCTTTTCTGGGAAGAAATCCGCAGTCTGTTCTTGTCTTTGGTTTTCAAAACCAATGCCTGCGGCCATAAAGGACATGGTGGCGGGGGGGGCTTGTCCCCGAGCAATGGACGGTGACATCACCGAGCGATGGATGGTGACATCACCGAGCGATGGATTGTGACCACGCGTCCCTCGCTGCTTATATCCGGGCGCCGAGTCTCACCCAGCCGTCTCGTGCCCGGACGCCAGCTGAGCGTGTACGCGAGGTTGGAGCGTTGAGCGAGGCTTTTGCTGGTGCTGAGGTCGTGCTCGGGGAGTCCTTCACTGCAACTCTCAGTGCCCGACCACAGAGCCATTGAAGGATTTTCCCCGGCCCTGCCTGGTTCAGGCAGCCGGGGCACCCAGGAGGCGCGCTCGCAGCAGCAGAGGTGAGCTGTGCAGGGAACGCTCACCCTGGGGAGCTGGGAGGGTTTGCTTCTTGAGGGGCCTGGACATTTCTTCCACCCGTCCCTGGGCCAGCGAATGACTCTGGCCTCTCTTCCTTTTGTAGCGTGACACCCACTGCTGCAGCGCCAGGGAGAGGGAGCAGCTTGACATCCCCAGCTCCCCGCAGCCCACCGCAGGACGTGGAGAGCATGGCCACGGAGCTGGAGAACCGCTGTCCAATATGCCTGGACAGCTGGGAGGAGGCCAGCTACGTACTGCCGTGCCTCCACCAATTCTGCTACCCGTGCATCGTGCGGTGGGCTGAGAGCAAGCCCGAGTGCCCCCTCTGCAAGAGGAGGGTGAGATCCATCTTGCACTCGGTGCGGGCGGACGACGACTTTGAGGAGCACGTCATCCCACCACCGGCAGCACCATCAGTCGTCGTCCACCTGACAGGAGGAGCTCCCAGACACCGAGCCTCCCACAGCCTCCATCACCCTGCAGCACCCCGGCCACCAGCCGCGGGGCTGCCGCCCATGGCTCCAGTGGGCGGCTTCTATGCCTACGTCTGGGCATCCGTGTTCCGTGTCCACCCCACTGTCCTCCATCCCCTGCTGCCCTGGCTGCATCAGGAGCTGGGGCAGCTCTTTGAGGATGCCCAGGAAGCAGCAGCAGCGGAGAGCCTCGTCATATTCAGCCTGCGCTACTTTGGCCCGGATGAGGAGGCTCTGATCCGGCTGCTGCAGGCCTCCCTGGGCAGGCGCACGAGGAGCTTTGTCCGCCAGCTTGTTGACACCATTCTGCGCCGGTGCAGCGGGGAGGCCCGACGTCGGCTGGGCCTCGAGGACGCCCGTGTTGCCGGGGGGCGCGAGGGCAGCCCCGAGGCTGCTCCTGGCCCTGCTGCCTCCCAAGGGCTGTCTCCTGCCCCCAGCTCAGGCCTTCGTGGGGGTCCCGGCAGCCCCCCCAACACCCCTGTTCCCACCCACGGGGAGCGAGAAGAGCTGCAGGAGGACCCAGGGGAGGCTGTGCCCGGGCCCCCCACTCCCAGCCGGGGCAGCCAACGCTCACCTGGGGGGCGCCGGCGAGCTCCAAAGAGGAGGGCCGGCAGCCCTGAGGAGCCCTCCCAGCCCCGCAAGAAGCCACCCCGCCGTCAGTGAAACTGGGAGGGTGCCTCCGGGGCCGACCAAACCACGGCGGGGCTGGCAGCTGGGGCTCAGGCCCATCCCCCAACAGATCCTGGCCCCCTAAGCATCATGAATCCAGGAGGAGGCAGTTAAGGACCTGCTATGCCACCTGGACTCTCACAAGTCTATGGGGCCTGATGGCATCCCCCAAGGGTGCTGAGGGAGCTGGCGGAGGAGCTTGCCAAGCCGCTCTCCATCATTTATCAACAGTCCTGCTTAACGGGGGAGGTCCTGGACGACTGGAGGCTTGCCAACGTGACGCCCATCTGCAAGAAGGGCCGGAAGGAGGGTCCGGGGAACTACAGGCCTGTCAGCCTGACCTCGGTGCCGGGGAAGATTATGGAGAGGTTCATCCTGAGGGCGCTCACAGGGCACATGCAGGACAACCAAGGGATCAGGCCCAGCCAGCACGGGTTCATGAAGGGCAGGTCCTGCTTGACCAACCTCATCTCCTTCTATGACCAGGTGACCCGCCCAGTGGATGAGGGAAAGGCTGTTGACGTTGTCTACCTGGACTTCAGCAAAGCCTTCGACACTGCCTCCCACAGTATTCTCCTGGAGAAGCTGGCGACTCGTGGCTTAGACAGGTGCACTCTTCGCTGGGTAAAAAACTGGCTGGATGGCCGAGCCCAGAGAGTTGTGGTGAATGGAGTGAAATCCAGTTGGCGGCCGGTCACAAGCGGAGTCCCCCAGGGCTCAGTTTTGGGGCCGGTCTTGTTTAATATCTTTATCGGTGATCTGGATGAGGGGATTGAGTGCACCCTCAGCAAGTTTGCAGATGACACCAAGCTGGGCGGGAGTGTTGATCTGCTCGAGGGTAGGAAGGCTCTGCAGAGGCATCTGGACAGGCTGGATGGATGGGCCCAGGCCAGCTGGATGAAGTTCAACAAGGCCAAGTGCCGGGTCCTGCACTTTGGCCACAACAACCCCAGGCAACGCTACAGGCTTGGGGATGAGTGGCTGGACAGCTTATATGTAAAAATAAAAAGACACTTGTAATTAGCTCATATTTGCTGAAGCAATATGTACAATATGTACCTTGTCTAAGCCTTAGATAGTGACCATATCTATTGTAGAATCCTTAAGAGACTCATTAGGAAAACCCGTGCTCGTGATGTTCACTAAGGGCTAAGGTTGTTGAGGAACTAACGCGTCAGTTAAAAGAAAATTATAATTGGATTGATGCTTGTTGAGGAACTAGCGCGTCAATTAAAGAAAATGATAGCAGGAACACTAACCTTGAGACCGGCTAAAGCTAGTTAGAAAATGCAGAATTTGCCAAGTGTCGAAGAATATGTATTAATGGCCAAAAGTTCGTCCAAAGGATAAGAGAGGAAGAAGAAGATGAGACCCTCTGAGGAAGTAAACAACCACCAGAACCAGGCCCGAGCATGCGCAAAGATAATGTGGACATTTTTAGAAGTGATGGCATAAGTATTTTAATTACTCCATTTATGAATATTCATGATTATTTCTCTTATGTAATCTCATTACTATATACACTTTTGTGTAATAAATAATTACTTACTCGCTGAAGAAGTGTGCAAGCTTTGAGGAACAATCCCCTTGCACCCCGGCGCCGAAGTAAACATACCTGCTTTATAACTCTTTGTGAGTTGTGAAGTTTTTTTCCGCATGTCAATTTGGCGACCCAGATGGGACCCTCTCTGCCCGGCTGTGGGACTGGCTGAGAGTGGGACGTCCTTGGCGCGCCCCGAGATTTCTCGCAGGGCCTCCCTCGCTCCCCCGATCACTGCAGGGCCAGACAAGGACCATCAGCGGACCAGGTATGTTAATGTGGAAGGGGAAACTGTAAGTCATGAGGAGACATCCTACGCGAGGTAAAGAGCATTGGTGCTTGCCGCTGGGTGGTTAGGATTCGAATCCTGTAGTGGCACAGAAATCCCTGACAAAGGGCAGTACGCGGACGCGGGAATCCCTGATAAAGGGCAGTACGCAGTGGGTGCTCTTCGCTGAAGTTGCGGGAGTACGAGATAGCTATCACTTTTACCAACTATAACCCATGGGAATTGAAATTTCTATTATTGTGGCCATAATTAGGATATTGGTAATAGTCATTACAATTTGTATATTAAAAAAACTTGTGGGTTCAATAGCTTGCATTGTATGAAAAGTATGAGCATGTAGTTGGTGCGGGTGTAAGTTGAAGCGGGTGAGACGTAGCTGGATTGCAGGGTGAGTGTGGAGTCCTGATCCGTGGTTCCGTATTCTCTGCAAGTAGAGTGGCCGGAGACAAACAAAGTATATAACAGATTCAATTGAACTGTTTGTTAACTTTTGCTGTCCTATACACGGACATCAGGATTTCTCATGCAACCCAATATAAGTTTTTGAATGCTTTGACTGTAAACAGAACGTTTGGGTGCGGTTTGGGGACTGGTTTTGGTGTAATAAATGTCGGGGAAACTGGCTTAACTGGGATAGGATTGAGCGATCAGGCCAACTTAGGCAGGTGCTGTGTGGAAACACGAGAAGTATAGAAAATCAGTAAAAGTGGTATATGGGGGAAAATATAGAACAGAATAGTGACGAGTTCATTTGGTGTGGAGTATGGACGAGTGTCTGTCCGCTTTGCCATCGGTGTTGTTTGTTTGTTCGAGCTAAGTGTTTGAAGTGTCTTAAGTGTATTGTTTCTTTTAACGAGAGACAGGAGTTTCGTCTTGACAATTGTCTTGAATTTAAGTGCATTCGCTGTGGGGCAAGCACGCCTTTGCACCTTATACCTTGGATAAGGTATTATTGTTGTCAATATAATCAGGTTGTGTTTTTGAATTAAAAAACAAAACAAAACAAAACAAAAAAACCAAACCACAAAACCTCCCGCAAGTAAGCACTTATCATGGGGGGAGGACAGAGTGGAGGAATATTGAAAAAGACTCCTCTAGGATGCATCCTGCTACACTGGAAGGAGATAGGAGGACCACCAGGAGGAAGTGTAAATAAAAAAACTTTAATAAAGTACTGTAATCAATGGTGGCCGCTATATAAATTGGATGATGGGGAAAAGTGGCCTTTCAACGGAACTTTAAATTATAATACCTTACTACAATTAATGTTATTTTTAAAGAGAGAAGGAAAATAGGATGAGGTATCATATGCAGATATGTTTTTCACTCTCAGTATTCATCCTGAGTATCAGAAAGACTGGGGATTAGTGCCTCCACAAAATCCTATGACTTTGTAACGATAAAGGGAGCTACTGGCCAAAATGAAAAGGCATACTTTTTAAGACCTCTTAAATTTAGACTGGGAAAACAATTGGGAATACATAAATTCCTATATATGCCTAACTCACCAAAACCTCTACTGGGGCGAGACTTATTGGAACAACTGAAAGCAGAGATAAAATTTGAACAAGGAAAGATCGAACTTTGAATGGGGAATGACCAGCTAATTGAACTTCTAAGTCTGGCCCTTATAGTTACTCCTGTTAGCTCAGAGGTACCTGAAGAAATTCAAAACCAAGTATATCCAGGGGTATGGGCCTCAGAAGTACCAGGAAAAGCAAAGAATGCCTCCCCAATAGTAATCAGACTCAGATCAGGGGCGCGGCCTGTAAGAATTAAGCAGTATCCCCTCAGAACCGAAGACAGGGAAGGAATCCAACCAATAATCAACCGGTTTATCAAATATGGGCTATTAACAGAATGTGAATCGGAATACAACACTCCCATTTTGCCCGTTAAAAAGCCGGATGGTAATTATCGAATAATACAAGATCTCAGAGCGATCAATAAAATTGTAGAAGATCTGCATCCTGTCGTGGCAAACCCATATACATTATTAACTAAACTGACATCTGAATTGGCCTGCGTTACAGTATTGGACCTGAAAGACGGCTTCTTTTGCCTACCTTTGAGTCCAGAGAGCCAGTTGCTGTTTGCATTTGAGTGGAAAAACCCTGATTCTGGAAGAAAGACACAATTAACGTGGACTATGTTACCACAAGGGTTTAAAAATAGCCCCACTCTTTTTGGAAACCAACTAGCCAAAGACTTGGAACAGTGGGAGCGACCACATGGAGATGGAATAGTGTTACAATATGTGGATGATTTATTAATAGCCACTAAAACAAGGGAATTATGTGTAATATGGACTGTTAGCTGACTTAATTTTCTTGGACTTAATGGTTATCAAGTTTCTTTACAAAAAGCCCAAATGGCTCAGCAACAGGTACATTACCTTGGAAATGAAATAACAGCTGGTCAGAGAACCTTGGGAGTGGCACGAAAGGAGGCCATTTACCAAACTCCTAGGCCACAGACGGTTAAAGAACTCCGTACATTCCTAGGCATGGCCGGATGGTGTCGTCTATGGATATATAACTACGGACTCTTGGTAAGGCCACTTTATGAACTGATAAAATCCAATCCCAGGGACCTCACCTGGAATGGAGATGCAGAAAAGGCATTCCAGCAACTGAAAAAGAGACTGATGGAAGCCCCTGCCTTGGGGTTACCAGATATTACTAAGCCTTTTTTAATTATTCTCCCGCGAGAAGCAAGGAATAGCTCTGGGAATCCTGGCCCAAAACTTGGGACCATATAGAAGAGCAGTGGCATACCTTTCCAAACAACTTGATGAAGTAAGTAAAGGATGGCCTAGCTGCTTGAGGGTGGTAGCAGCATTGGTGCTAGATATTCAAGAAGCCTGTAAGTTTACATTAGGCCAAAAGATTACAGTATTGATATCCCATACTGTATCCACAGTATTAGAGGTAAAAGGAGGGCACTGACTCTCACCACAAAGATTCCTCAAATATCAGGCTGTTCTGGTGAAACAGGATGATGTGGAGATAGTGGTCACTAACATTGTCAATCCAGCATCTTTCCTTAGTGGGACCACGAGAAAACCGGTATCACATGACTGCCTGGAAACAATTTAAGCCGTCTATTGCAGCCGACCCGACCTAAAAGAGGAAGCTTTGGAAGATGCTGAAGATTCTTGGTATATAGATGAAAGCAGTTTTGTTCGACAAGGAATTCACAAGGCAAGGTATGCAATAACCACTATGGATCAGGTAATAAAATCCAAAGCCCTTGCTCCAAATACCTCAGCTCAAAAAGCAGAAATAATAGCTCTGACTCGAGCTTTGGAGTTAGCCAAAGATAAAAAAATAAATATTTGGATGGACTCAAAATATGCCTTTGGGGTAGTACATGCCCATGGAGTGATATGGAAAGAAAAAGGACTTTTAACTACCCAAGGGAGGAATATCAAACACGCTGAAGAAATTCTCAGACTCTTGGAAGCAGTACAATTGCCGGACAAAGTAGCTATTATGTACTGCAAGGGACATCAGAAAGAAAAAACTGCTCAAGAATTAGGCAACGCTATGGCTGATTGCGAAGCTAAGAGAGCAGCTGAAAAAGATGAGATAGAAATACAGTTGCTGATCCCAGATGGTAAAATACAAATTGATTGTGAACCTAGGTATTCTAAAGAGGATCAGAAATTAGTTAAAGACTTAGGTGGAGAAATAGAGAAAGGTAGGTGAGCAAAGACTCCACAGGGTAAAATAATAATCCCATTTGTGTTACTATGGGCCATAGTTATAGCAGAACACAGGAAATCTCATTGGGGAACTGAGGCATTGTATAAATATTTAAGTCAACGCATAGTTACCCGGAACCTCTACACCACTGTAAAACAAGTGACATAGCAATGTGAAATATGCTTACAAAATAATCCTAAAGTAAGCTCTAGAGTCCAATTGGGACAAATAGGAAAAAGAAATTATCCAAGGCAACAACAGCAGATTGATTTTTCAGAACTTCCAAGGAAAGGAGGGTTCCGATATTTACTAGTTTTAACAGACGCCTTTTCAGGCTGGCCAGAAGCATTCCCTTGCCGAACTAATAAAGCTAAGGAGATAACTAAAGTACTACTACAAGAAATAATACCGAGATTCGAGATTCCTGCAACAATCTCCTCGAAGAGAGGACCACATTTTATTGCAAAAACTGTTCAACAAGTTAGTAAACTCCTGGGAATAGACTGGCAATTACACACTGCATATAGGCCACAAGCAAGTGGTCAAGTGAAAAAGATGAACCACCTAATTAAGTTACAGATTGTAAAATTAGGACAGAAGACCAGACTGTCTTGGCCACAATCATTACCTTTAGCACTCCTGAGAATCAGAACTAAACCCAGGACTAAAGAGAGGTTGAGTCCTTTTGAAATATTGTATGGGAGGCCCTATATTGTGCAGGAGGGAATATCAACTCAGATTGGGAATGAAACGTTATCTGATTATGTGATCAGCCTGCAAAAACAACTTCGGGAGATAGAAAAGGTGGTCTTAGGAACCAGAGCCCGAGGTCTTGATGGGCTGGTGCATGATATTAAGCCGGGTGATTATGTGTATGTGTATGTGAAGTCCTTTACAAATACACCTCTGGAACCTAAATAGAAAGGCCCATTCCAGGTGCTGCTGACATCTCATACAGCAATCAAGATCAAAGAACAGACCTCGTGGGTGCATCACGCCAGAGTAAAGAAAGCGCCTAAGCCACAATGGGAATCAACGCCTTTAGGACCACTGAAGCTTCGCCTTCAAAGACAGTAATATGGGTCTTGTTGGTTGTGTTGAATTGCAGTTTAACAGATATTAGGAACGAAAGCCAAGCAATCCATGGTATGGTAATGTCCATGTACAATTAGTAAAAAGAGTAGCCATGACTATCAATGTAAAGAGATGTTAAGTTTGTGCTAATTTTCCCAAACATAGTCTTCAATCTGAGGTGCCCCTAATCGGGCTTCCCATTCCTTTTAACACCACATGGAATAATCTTTGGGAAAGACCTGATGAACATTTTGCAGAAAATGATGTTGATCTGCAAGCTTGGATAATAAAAATCCCTAGATTAGCAGAAAAGATTAAGTGTGTAACGGATAACAAGACAAATCTCCCAGGCAATCTTTCGGTAGGAAAGTACCCCCAATGCGATTGGTTTTTTCAACTTCAATTACAAAGAGGGCAGGAGAAGTATAGAGAAAGGTATTAGAAAGTCCCCAAGGGAACAGGATGGTATTGGTTATGTGGAAATACCGCTCTCAAGGCTTTACCTCCCTGGTGGAAGGGCTCTTGCACTTTAGGAGTGGTGTCCCCAGACATTAGAGTAACAACCCACCTTAGTGGAATAGGTTGGATGAGGTCCCCAATTGGAAGACAGAAAAGAGCAACTGAGAACCCACTAGCTAAGAGACCAACTGCATTCCATTCCTTTATAAGATGGTTAATTCCTATGCTAGAGATAAGTGAATTAGAAAAGGCCATAGTGAATATTTCTGGGGTTATCGAAAGAATTGGAAATGCCACTTCGGATGCGATACAGACCTTACAAGAAGAAACATCAGAACTTTCGAAAATAACACTACAAAATAGAATGCCCTTAGACATGATGCTAGCATCCCATGGCGGTGTTTGTGAAATAATAAACTCAAATTATTGTACTTATATCGATAAAAATGGGAAAATTTCAGAAGATTTGAAGGAAATCCAAAATCAGACTGTGATACTCCATGAGATAACCAAAGATAATACCTCATAGGGTTTTGAAGAAGTTTGGCACACTCTTACCTCATGGCTTCCCAATTGGTTGTGGTTGAAAAGATTATATTTGATGATAATATCTATCATTGCCGTTTGTATTCTTGCTTGTATAACGATACAGTTCTGTCAATGTTGTACTAATTGTTGTCCAAGACATAATGAAACAGTGAAATGAGGTGAGGAATTGTAGCAAATAAACTACAAGGAAGGAAAGGAGGGAGATTGATATGTAAAAATAAAAAGACACTTGTAATTAGCTCATATTTGCTGAAGCAATATGTACAATATGTACCTTGTCTAAGCCTTAGATAGTGACCATATCTATTGTAGAATCCTTAAGAGACTCATTAGGAAAACCCGTGCTCGTGATGTTCACTAAGGGCTAAGGTTGTTGAGGAACTAACGCGTCAGTTAAAAGAAAATTATAATTGGATTGATGCTTGTTGAGGAACTAGCGCGTCAATTAAAGAAAATGATAGCAGGAACACTAACCTTGAGACCGGCTAAAGCTAGTTAGAAAATGCAGAATTTGCCAAGTGTCGAAGAATATGTATTAATGGCCAAAAGTTCGTCCAAAGGATAAGAGAGGAAGAAGAAGATGAGACCCTCTGAGGAAGTAAACAACCACCAGAACCAGGCCCGAGCATGCGCAAAGATAATACGGACATTTTTAGAAGTGATGGCATAAGTATTTTAATTACTCCATTTATGAATATTCATGATTTCTCTTATGTAATCTCATTACTATATACACTTTTGTGTAATAAATAATTACTTACTCGCTGAAGAAGTGTGCAAGCTTTGAGGAACAATCCCCTTGCACCCCGGCGCCGAAGTAAACATACCTGCTTTATAACTCTTTGTGTTATGAAGTTTGTTTCTGTGTGGAGGTGGATCGTGCCCCTGTACTCGGCGCTGGTGGGGCCGCACCTCGAATGCTGTGTTCAGTTTTGGGCCCCTCACTACAAGAAGGACACTGAGGTGCTGGAGCGTGTCCAGAGAAGGGCGACGAAGCTGGTGAGGGGTCTGGAGCACAAGTCTTATGAGGAGCGGCTGAGGGAACTGGGGTTGTTCAGTCTGGAGAAGAGGAGGCTGAGGGGAGACCTCATCGCTCTCTACAATTACCTGAAAGGGGGTTGCAGAGAGGGGGGTGTTGGTCTCTTCTATCAAGTGATGCGTGACAGGACGAGAGGACATGGCCTCAAGTTGCGCCAGGGGAGGTTCAGACTGGATATTAGGAAAAATTTCTTTACTGAGAGAGTGGTGACACACTGGAATAAACTGCCCAGGGAGGTGGTGGAGTCACCCTCACTGGAGGTATTCCAGGAACGTGTGGACGTGGCATTGTGGGACATGCCTTAATGGGCATGGTGGTGTGGTTTTTTGGTTTTTGGTTTGGGGTTTTTTTTGTTGTTGTTGATGGTTGGACTTGATGATCTTACAGGTCTTTTCCAACCTTAGCGATTGTGTGATTCTGTTATTCTGTGAAATAAAAGAAACAAAGGCATAAAAACTGCAGAAAAAGTCTCAGTATTCCTAACAATGCAGGTGGCGTTGCTATCCCCACCCGTGCTGCTTTCTCCCCCTTTTCCTGGTGCTACGCCTACCGTTTCCTCACGTGTCTGCTGGGCCCCATGACCTACTCCACCCAGGAGCCTTGCAAACTCCGTACAGAGCCTGCGGCCTGGGACTAGCAACGGCAGTGCCATGTTCCTGGGCTATGGGACCCAAGGGACAGGGCGCACCCACTGTGGGTCCTGTCACTCCGCGGGGCAGAGGAACCGGGGCAGGAGATGGGACGAGGCGCAGGTCCACGGAGGAGCAGAGGCACAAGCCTCTCTGCTTCGGTTCCCCTGGCAAAAGGTGGCAATGCCTCGCACCAGCCATTTCCTCAGGGGTGCCCTGCTTTAAGCGGAGCTCTTGTTCTGTGGAAAGACTCCCACCCCGGTGTGATCCGGGGCTGTTACAAGTGCTTCAGGGAGGTCTGGGTGGAGCCCCAGCGTGGATGCCCTTTGCAGCGCACAGGGAGTCAGCACAGTGGGTCAGGGACAGAGCAAGGGTTTCCTAATGCATGTCAGCCCATAGAAATTGCAATGCCATCAGGCCGCTCTGTCTGCTCATCTCCGCAGAGTCTCTCCAAATGTGCGGGTGGGCTTTTCTGGGAAGAAATCCGCAGTCTGTTCTTGTCTTTGGTTTTCAAAACCAATGCCTGCGGCCATAAAGGACATGGTGGCGGGGGGGGCTTGTCCCCGAGCAATGGACGGTGACATCACCGAGCGATGGATGGTGACATCACCGAGCGATGGATTGTGACCACGCGTCCCTCGCTGCTTATATCCAGGCGCCGAGTCTCACCCAGCCGTCTCGTGCCCGGACGCCAGCTGAGCGTGTACGCGAGGTTGGAGCGTTGAGCGAGGCTTTTGCTGGTGCTGAGGTCGTGCTCGGGGAGTCCTTCACTGCAACTCTCAGTGCCCGACCACAGAGCCATTGAAGGATTTTCCCCGGCCCTGCCTGGTTCAGGCAGCCGGGGCACCCAGGAGGCGCGCTCGCAGCAGCAGAGGTGAGCTGTGCAGGGAACGCTCACCCTGGGGAGCTGGGAGGGTTTGCTTCTTGAGGGGCCTGGACATTTCTTCCACCCGTCCCTGGGCCAGCGAATGACTCTGGCCTCTCTTCCTTTTGTAGCGTGACACCCACTGCTGCAGCGCCAGGGAGAGGGAGCAGCTTGACATCCCCAGCTCCCCGCAGCCCACCGCAGGACGTGGAGAGCATGGCCACGGAGCTGGAGAACCGCTGTCCAATATGCCTGGACAGCTGGGAGGAGGCCAGCTACGTACTGCCGTGCCTCCACCAATTCTGCTACCCGTGCATCGTGCGGTGGGCTGAGAGCAAGCCCGAGTGCCCCCTCTGCAAGAGGAGGGTGAGATCCATCTTGCACTCGGTGCGGGCGGACGACGACTTTGAGGAGCACGTCATCCCACCACCGGCAGCACCATCAGTCGTCGTCCACCTGACAGGAGGAGCTCCCAGACACCGAGCCTCCCACAGCCTCCATCACCCTGCAGCACCCCGGCCACCAGCCGCGGGGCTGCCGCCCATGGCTCCAGTGGGCGGCTTCTATGCCTACGTCTGGGCATCCGTGTTCCGTGTCCACCCCACTGTCCTCCATCCCCTGCTGCCCTGGCTGCATCAGGAGCTGGGGCAGCTCTTTGAGGATGCCCAGGAAGCAGCAGCAGCGGAGAGCCTCGTCATATTCAGCCTGCGCTACTTTGGCCCGGATGAGGAGGCTCTGATCCGGCTGCTGCAGGCCTCCCTGGGCAGGCGCACGAGGAGCTTTGTCCGCCAGCTTGTTGACACCATTCTGCGCCGGTGCAGCGGGGAGGCCCGACGTCGGCTGGGCCTCGAGGACGCCCGTGTTGCCGGGGGGCGCGAGGGCAGCCCCGAGGCTGCTCCTGGCCCTGCTGCCTCCCAAGGGCTGTCTCCTGCCCCCAGCTCAGGCCTTCGTGGGGGTCCCGGCAGCCCCCCCAACACCCCTGTTCCCACCCACGGGGAGCGAGAAGAGCTGCAGGAGGACCCAGGGGAGGCTGTGCCCGGGCCCCCCACTCCCAGCCGGGGCAGCCAACGCTCACCTGGGGGGCGCCGGCGAGCTCCAAAGAGGAGGGCCGGCAGCCCTGAGGAGCCCTCCCAGCCCCGCAAGAAGCCACCCCGCCGTCAGTGAAACGGGGAGGGTGCCTCCGGGGCCGACCAAACCACGGCGGGGCTGGCAGCTGGGGCTCAGGCCCATCCCCCAACAGATCCTGGCCCCCTAAGCATCATGAATCCAGGAGGAGGCAGTTAAGGACCTGCTATGCCACCTGGACTCTCACAAGTCTATGGGGCCTGATGGCATCCCCCAAGGGTGCTGAGGGAGCTGGCGGAGGAGCTTGCCAAGCCGCTCTCCATCATTTATCAACAGTCCTGCTTAACGGGGGAGGTCCTGGACGACTGGAGGCTTGCCAACGTGACGCCCATCTGCAAGAAGGGCCGGAAGGAGGGTCCGGGGAACTACAGGCCTGTCAGCCTGACCTCGGTGCTGGGGAAGATTATGGAGAGGTTCATCCTGAGGGCGCTCACAGGGCACATGCAGGACAACCAAGGGATCAGGCCCAGCCAGCACGGGTTCATGAAGGGCAGGTCCTGCTTGACCAACCTCATCTCCTTCTATGACCAGGTGACCCGCCCAGTGGATGAGGGAAAGGCTGTTGACGTTGTCTACCTGGACTTCAGCAAAGCCTTCGACACTGCCTCCCACAGTATTCTCCTGGAGAAGCTGGCGACTCGTGGCTTAGACAGGTGCACTCTTCGCTGGGTAAAAAACTGGCTGGATGGCCGAGCCCAGAGAGTTGTGGTGAATGGAGTGAAATCCAGTTGGCGGCCGGTCACAAGCGGAGTCCCCCAGGGCTCAGTTTTGGGGCCGGTCTTGTTTAATATCTTTATCGGTGATCTGGATGAGGGGATTGAGTGCACCCTCAGCAAGTTTGCAGATGACACCAAGCTGGGCGGGAGTGTTGATCTGCTCGAGGGTAGGAAGGCTCTGCAGAGGCATCTGGACAGGCTGGATGGATGGGCCCAGGCCAGCTGGATGAAGTTCAACAAGGCCAAGTGCCGGGTCCTGCACTTTGGCCACAACAACCCCAGGCAACGCTACAGGCTTGGGGATGAGTGGCTGGACAGCTTATATGTAAAAATAAAAAGACACTTGTAATTAGCTCATATTTGCTGAAGCAATATGTACAATATGTACCTTGTCTAAGCCTTAGATAGTGACCATATCTATTGTAGAATCCTTAAGAGACTCATTAGGAAAACCCGTGCTCGTGATGTTCACTAAGGGCTAAGGTTGTTGAGGAACTAACGCGTCAGTTAAAAGAAAATTATAATTGGATTGATGCTTGTTGAGGAACTAGCGCGTCAATTAAAGAAAATGATAGCAGGAACACTAACCTTGAGACCGGCTAAAGCTAGTTAGAAAATGCAGAATTTGCCAAGTGTCGAAGAATATGTATTAATGGCCAAAAGTTCGTCCAAAGGATAAGAGAGGAAGAAGAAGATGAGACCCTCTGAGGAAGTAAACAACCACCAGAACCAGGCCCGAGCATGCGCAAAGATAATGTGGACATTTTTAGAAGTGATGGCATAAGTATTTTAATTACTCCATTTATGAATATTCATGATTATTTCTCTTATGTAATCTCATTACTATATACACTTTTGTGTAATAAATAATTACTTACTCGCTGAAGAAGTGTGCAAGCTTTGAGGAACAATCCCCTTGCACCCCGGCGCCGAAGTAAACATACCTGCTTTATAACTCTTTGTGAGTTGTGAAGTTTTTTTCCGCATGTCAATTTGGCGACCCAGATGGGACCCTCTCTGCCCGGCTGTGGGACTGGCTGAGAGTGGGACGTCCTTGGCGCGCCCCGAGATTTCTCGCAGGGCCTCCCTCGCTCCCCCGATCACTGCAGGGCCAGACAAGGACCATCAGCGGACCAGGTATGTTAATGTGGAAGGGGAAACTGTAAGTCATGAGGAGACATCCTACGCGAGGTAAAGAGCATTGGTGCTTGCCGCTGGGTGGTTAGGATTCGAATCCTGTAGTGGCACAGAAATCCCTGACAAAGGGCAGTACGCGGACGCGGGAATCCCTGATAAAGGGCAGTACGCAGTGGGTGCTCTTCGCTGAAGTTGCGGGAGTACGAGATAGCTATCACTTTTACCAACTATAACCCATGGGAATTGAAATTTCTATTATTGTGGCCATAATTAGGATATTGGTAATAGTCATTACAATTTGTATATTAAAAAAACTTGTGGGTTCAATAGCTTGCATTGTATGAAAAGTATGAGCATGTAGTTGGTGCGGGTGTAAGTTGAAGCGGGTGAGACGTAGCTGGATTGCAGGGTGAGTGTGGAGTCCTGATCCGTGGTTCCGTATTCTCTGCAAGTAGAGTGGCCGGAGACAAACAAAGTATATAACAGATTCAATTGAACTGTTTGTTAACTTTTGCTGTCCTATACACGGACATCAGGATTTCTCATGCAACCCAATATAAGTTTTTGAATGCTTTGACTGTAAACAGAACGTTTGGGTGCGGTTTGGGGACTGGTTTTGGTGTAATAAATGTCGGGGAAACTGGCTTAACTGGGATAGGATTGAGCGATCAGGCCAACTTAGGCAGGTGCTGTGTGGAAACACGAGAAGTATAGAAAATCAGTAAAAGTGGTATATGGGGGAAAATATAGAACAGAATAGTGACGAGTTCATTTGGTGTGGAGTATGGACGAGTGTCTGTCCGCTTTGCCATCGGTGTTGTTTGTTTGTTCGAGCTAAGTGTTTGAAGTGTCTTAAGTGTATTGTTTCTTTTAACGAGAGACAGGAGTTTCGTCTTGACAATTGTCTTGAATTTAAGTGCATTCGCTGTGGGGCAAGCACGCCTTTGCACCTTATACCTTGGATAAGGTATTATTGTTGTCAATATAATCAGGTTGTGTTTTTGAATTAAAAAACAAAACAAAACAAAACAAAAAAACCAAACCACAAAACCTCCCGCAAGTAAGCACTTATCATGGGGGGAGGACAGAGTGGAGGAATATTGAAAAAGACTCCTCTAGGATGCATCCTGCTACACTGGAAGGAGATAGGAGGACCACCAGGAGGAAGTGTAAATAAAAAAACTTTAATAAAGTACTGTAATCAATGGTGGCCGCTATATAAATTGGATGATGGGGAAAAGTGGCCTTTCAACGGAACTTTAAATTATAATACCTTACTACAATTAATGTTATTTTTAAAGAGAGAAGGAAAATAGGATGAGGTATCATATGCAGATATGTTTTTCACTCTCAGTATTCATCCTGAGTATCAGAAAGACTGGGGATTAGTGCCTCCACAAAATCCTATGACTTTGTAACGATAAAGGGAGCTACTGGCCAAAATGAAAAGGCATACTTTTTAAGACCTCTTAAATTTAGACTGGGAAAACAATTGGGAATACATAAATTCCTATATATGCCTAACTCACCAAAACCTCTACTGGGGCGAGACTTATTGGAACAACTGAAAGCAGAGATAAAATTTGAACAAGGAAAGATCGAACTTTGAATGGGGAATGACCAGCTAATTGAACTTCTAAGTCTGGCCCTTATAGTTACTCCTGTTAGCTCAGAGGTACCTGAAGAAATTCAAAACCAAGTATATCCAGGGGTATGGGCCTCAGAAGTACCAGGAAAAGCAAAGAATGCCTCCCCAATAGTAATCAGACTCAGATCAGGGGCGCGGCCTGTAAGAATTAAGCAGTATCCCCTCAGAACCGAAGACAGGGAAGGAATCCAACCAATAATCAACCGGTTTATCAAATATGGGCTATTAACAGAATGTGAATCGGAATACAACACTCCCATTTTGCCCGTTAAAAAGCCGGATGGTAATTATCGAATAATACAAGATCTCAGAGCGATCAATAAAATTGTAGAAGATCTGCATCCTGTCGTGGCAAACCCATATACATTATTAACTAAACTGACATCTGAATTGGCCTGCGTTACAGTATTGGACCTGAAAGACGGCTTCTTTTGCCTACCTTTGAGTCCAGAGAGCCAGTTGCTGTTTGCATTTGAGTGGAAAAACCCTGATTCTGGAAGAAAGACACAATTAACGTGGACTATGTTACCACAAGGGTTTAAAAATAGCCCCACTCTTTTTGGAAACCAACTAGCCAAAGACTTGGAACAGTGGGAGCGACCACATGGAGACGGAATAGTGTTACAATATGTGGATGATTTATTAATAGCCACTAAAACAAGGGAATTATGTGTAATATGGACTGTTAGCTGACTTAATTTTCTTGGACTTAATGGTTATCAAGTTTCTTTACAAAAAGCCCAAAGGGCTCAGCAACAGGTACATTACCTTGGAAATGAAATAACAGCTGGTCAGAGAACCTTGGGAGTGGCACGAAAGGAGGCCATTTACCAAACTCCTAGGCCACAGACGGTTAAAGAACTCCGTACATTCCTAGGCATGGCCGGATGGTGTCGTCTATGGATATATAACTACGGACTCTTGGTAAGGCCACTTTATGAACTGATAAAATCCAATCCCAGGGACCTCACCTGGAATGGAGATGCAGAAAAGGCATTCCAGCAACTGAAAAAGAGACTGATGGAAGCCCCTGCCTTGGGGTTACCAGGTATTACTAAGCCTTTTTTAATTATTCTCCCGCGAGAAGCAAGGAATAGCTCTGGGAATCCTGGCCCAAAACTTGGGACCATATAGAAGAGCAGTGGCATACCTTTCCAAACAACTTGATGAAGTAAGTAAAGGATGGCCTAGCTGCTTGAGGGTGGTAGCAGCATTGGTGCTAGATATTCAAGAAGCCTGTAAGTTTACATTAGGCCAAAAGATTACAGTATTGATATCCCATACTGTATCCACAGTATTAGAGGTAAAAGGAGGGCACTGACTCTCACCACAAAGATTCCTCAAATATCAGGCTGTTCTGGTGAAACAGGATGATGTGGAGATAGTGGTCACTAACATTGTCAATCCAGCATCTTTCCTTAGTGGGACCACGAGAAAACCGGTATCACATGACTGCCTGGAAACAATTTAAGCCGTCTATTGCAGCCGACCCGACCTAAAAGAGGAAGCTTTGGAAGATGCTGAAGATTCTTGGTATATAGATGAAAGCAGTTTTGTTCGACAAGGAATTCACAAGGCAGGGTATGCAATAACCACTATGGATCAGGTAATAAAATCCAAAGCCCTTGCTCCAAATACCTCAGCTCAAAAAGCAGAAATAATAGCTCTGACTCGAGCTTTGGAGTTAGCCAAAGATAAAAAAATAAATATTTGGATGGACTCAAAATATGCCTTTGGGGTAGTACATGCCCATGGAGTGATATGGAAAGAAAAAGGACTTTTAACTACCCAAGGGAGGAATATCAAACACGCTGAAGAAATTCTCAGACTCTTGGAAGCAGTACAATTGCCGGACAAAGTAGCTATTATGTACTGCAAGGGACATCAGAAAGAAAAAACTGCTCAAGAATTAGGCAACGCTATGGCTGATTGCGAAGCTAAGAGAGCAGCTGAAAAAGATGAGATAGAAATACAGTTGCTGATCCCAGATGGTAAAATACAAATTGATTGTGAACCTAGGTATTCTAAAGAGGATCAGAAATTAGTTAAAGACTTAGGTGGAGAAATAGAGAAAGGTAGGTGAGCAAAGACTCCACAGGGTAAAATAATAATCCCATTTGTGTTACTATGGGCCATAGTTATAGCAGAACACAGGAAATCTCATTGGGGAACTGAGGCATTGTATAAATATTTAAGTCAACGCATAGTTACCCGGAACCTCTACACCACTGTAAAACAAGTGACATAGCAATGTGAAATATGCTTACAAAATAATCCTAAAGTAAGCTCTAGAGTCCAATTGGGACAAATAGGAAAAAGAAATTATCCAAGGCAACAACAGCAGATTGATTTTTCAGAACTTCCAAGGAAAGGAGGGTTCCGATATTTACTAGTTTTAACAGACGCCTTTTCAGGCTGGCCAGAAGCATTCCCTTGCCGAACTAATAAAGCTAAGGAGATAACTAAAGTACTACTACAAGAAATAATACCAAGATTCGAGATTCCTGCAACAATCTCCTCGAAGAGAGGACCACATTTTATTGCAAAAACTGTTCAACAAGTTAGTAAACTCCTGGGAATAGACTGGCAATTACACACTGCATATAGGCCACAAGCAAGTGGTCAAGTGAAAAAGATGAACCACCTAATTAAGTTACAGATTGTAAAATTAGGACAGAAGACCAGACTGTCTTGGCCACAATCATTACCTTTAGCACTCCTGAGAATCAGAACTAAACCCAGGACTAAAGAGAGGTTGAGTCCTTTTGAAATATTGTATGGGAGGCCCTATATTGTGCAGGAGGGAATATCAACTCAGATTGGGAATGAAACGTTATCTGATTATGTGATCAGCCTGCAAAAACAACTTCGGGAGATAGAAAAGGTGGTCTTAGGAACCAGAGCCCGAGGTCTTGATGGGCTGGTGCATGATATTAAGCCGGGTGATTATGTGTATGTGTATGTGAAGTCCTTTACAAATACACCTCTGGAACCTAAATAGAAAGGCCCATTCCAGGTGCTGCTGACATCTCATACAGCAATCAAGATCAAAGAACAGACCTCGTGGGTGCATCACACCCGAGTAAAGAAAGCGCCTAAGCCACAATGGGAATCAACGCCTTTAGGACCACTGAAGCTTCGCCTTCAAAGACAGTAATATGGGTCTTGTTGGTTGTGTTGAATTGCAGTTTAACAGATATTAGGAACGAAAGCCAAGCAATCCATGGTATGGTAATGTCCATGTACAATTAGTAAAAAGAGTAGCCATGACTATCAATGTAAAGAGATGTTAAGTTTGTGCTAATTTTCCCAAACATAGTCTTCAATCTGAGGTGCCCCTAATCGGGCTTCCCATTCCTTTTAACACCACATGGAATAATCTTTGGGAAAGACCTGATGAACATTTTGCAGAAAATGATGTTGATCTGCAAGCTTGGATAATAAAAATCCCTAGATTAGCAGAAAAGATTAAGTGTGTAACGGATAACAAGACAAATCTCCCAGGCAATCTTTCGGTAGGAAAGTACCCCCAATGCGATTGGTTTTTTCAACTTCAATTACAAAGAGGGCAGGAGAAGTATAGAGAAAGGTATTAGAAAGTCCCCAAGGGAACAGGATGGTATTGGTTATGTGGAAATACCGCTCTCAAGGCTTTACCTCCCTGGTGGAAGGGCTCTTGCACTTTAGGAGTGGTGTCCCCAGACATTAGAGTAACAACCCACCTTAGTGGAATAGGTTGGATGAGGTCCCCAATTGGAAGACAGAAAAGAGCAACTGAGAACCCACTAGCTAAGAGACCAACTGCATTCCATTCCTTTATAAGATGGTTAATTCCTATGCTAGAGATAAGTGAATTAGAAAAGGCCATAGTGAATATTTCTGGGGTTATCGAAAGAATTGGAAATGCCACTTCGGATGCGATACAGACCTTACAAGAAGAAACATCAGAACTTTCGAAAATAACACTACAAAATAGAATGCCCTTAGACATGATGCTAGCATCCCATGGCGGTGTTTGTGAAATAATAAACTCAAATTATTGTACTTATATCGATAAAAATGGGAAAATTTCAGAAGATTTGAAGGAAATCCAAAATCAGACTGTGATACTCCATGAGATAACCAAAGATAATACCTCATAGGGTTTTGAAGAAGTTTGGCACACTCTTACCTCATGGCTTCCCAATTGGTTGTGGTTGAAAAGATTATATTTGATGATAATATCTATCATTGCCGTTTGTATTCTTGCTTGTATAACGATACAGTTCTGTCAATGTTGTACTAATTGTTGTCCAAGACATAATGAAACAGTGAAATGAGGTGAGGAATTGTAGCAAATAAACTACAAGGAAGGAAAGGAGGGAGATTGATATGTAAAAATAAAAAGACACTTGTAATTAGCTCATATTTGCTGAAGCAATATGTACAATATGTACCTTGTCTAAGCCTTAGATAGTGACCATATCTATTGTAGAATCCTTAAGAGACTCATTAGGAAAACCCGTGCTCGTGATGTTCACTAAGGGCTAAGGTTGTTGAGGAACTAACGCGTCAGTTAAAAGAAAATTATAATTGGATTGATGCTTGTTGAGGAACTAGCGCGTCAATTAAAGAAAATGATAGCAGGAACACTAACCTTGAGACCGGCTAAAGCTAGTTAGAAAATGCAGAATTTGCCAAGTGTCGAAGAATATGTATTAATGGCCAAAAGTTCGTCCAAAGGATAAGAGAGGAAGAAGAAGATGAGACCCTCTGAGGAAGTAAACAACCACCAGAACCAGGCCCGAGCATGCGCAAAGATAATACGGACATTTTTAGAAGTGATGGCATAAGTATTTTAATTACTCCATTTATGAATATTCATGATTTCTCTTATGTAATCTCATTACTATATACACTTTTGTGTAATAAATAATTACTTACTCGCTGAAGAAGTGTGCAAGCTTTGAGGAACAATCCCCTTGCACCCCGGCGCCGAAGTAAACATACCTGCTTTATAACTCTTTGTGAGTTATGAAGTTTGTTTCTGTGTGGAGGTGATCGTGCCCCTGTACTCGGCGCTGGTGGGGCCGCACCTCAAATGCTGTGTTCAGTTTTGGGCCCCTCACTACAAGAAGGACACTGAGGTGCTGGAGCGTGTCCAGAGAAGGGCGACGAAGCTGGTGAGGGGTCTGGAGCACAAGTCTTATGAGGAGCGGCTGAGGGAACTGGGGTTGTTCAGTCTGGAGAAGAGGAGGCTGAGGGGAGACCTCATCGCTCTCTACAATTACCTGAAAGGGGGTTGCAGAGAGGGGGGTGTTGGTCTCTTCTATCAAGTGATGCGTGACAGGACGAGAGGAAATGGCCTCAAGTTGCGCCAGGGGAGGTTCAGACTGGATATTAGGAAAAATTTCTTTACTGAGAGAGTGGTGACACACTGGAATAAACTGCCCAGGGAGGTGGTGGAGTCACCCTCACTGGAGGTATTCCAGGAACGTGTGGACGTGGCATTGTGGGACATGCCTTAATGGGCATGGTGGTGTGGTTTTTTGGTTTTTGGTTTGGGGTTTTTTTTGTTGTTGTTGATGGTTGGACTTGATGATCTTACAGGTCTTTTCCAACCTTAGCGATTGTGTGATTCTGTTATTCTGTGAAATAAAAGAAACAAAGGCATAAAAACTGCAGAAAAAGTCTCAGTATTCCTAACAATGCAGGTGGCGTTGCTATCCCCACCCGTGCTGCTTTCTCCCCCTTTTCCTGGTGCTACGCCTACCGTTTCCTCACGTGTCTGCTGGGCCCCATGACCTACTCCACCCAGGAGCCTTGCAAACTCCGTACAGAGCCTGCGGCCTGGGACTAGCAACGGCAGTGCCATGTTCCTGGGCTATGGGACCCAAGGGACAGGGCGCACCCACTGTGGGTCCTGTCACTCCGCGGGGCAGAGGAACCGGGGCAGGAGATGGGACGAGGCGCAGGTCCACGGAGGAGCAGAGGCACAAGCCTCTCTGCTTCGGTTCCCCTGGCAAAAGGTGGCAATGCCTCGCACCAGCCATTTCCTCAGGGGTGCCCTGCTTTAAGCGGAGCTCTTGTTCTGTGGAAAGACTCCCACCCCGGTGTGATCCGGGGCTGTTACAAGTGCTTCAGGGAGGTCTGGGTGGAGCCCCAGCGTGGATGCCCTTTGCAGCGCACAGGGAGTCAGCACGGTGGGTCAGGGACAGAGCAAGGGTTTCCTAATGCATGTCAGCCCATAGAAATTGCAATGCCATCAGGCCGCTCTGTCTGCTCATCTCCGCAGAGTCTCTCCAAATGTGCGGGTGGGCTTTTCTGGGAAGAAATCCGCAGTCTGTTCTTGTCTTTGGTTTTCAAAACCAATGCCTGCGGCCATAAAGGACATGGTGGCGGGGGGGGCTTGTCCCCAAGCGATGGACGGTGACATCACCGAGCGATGGATGGTGACATCACCGAGCGATGGATTGTGACCACGCGTCCCTCGCTGCTTATATCCGGGCGCCGAGTCTCACCCAGCCGTCTCGTGCCCGGACGCCAGCTGAGCGTGTACGCGAGGTTGGAGCGTTGAGCGAGGCTTTTGCTGGTGCTGAGGTCGTGCTCGGGGAGTCCTTCACTGCAACTCTCAGTGCCCGACCACAGAGCCATTGAAGGATTTTCCCCGGCCCTGCCTGGTTCAGGCAGCCGGGGCACCCAGGAGGCGCGCTCGCAGCAGCAGAGGTGAGCTGTGCAGGGAACGCTCACCCTGGGGAGCTGGGAGGGTTTGCTTCTTGAGGGGCCTGGACATTTCTTCCACCCGTCCCTGGGCCAGCGAATGACTCTGGCCTCTCTTCCTTTTGTAGCGTGACACCCACTGCTGCAGCGCCAGGGAGAGGGAGCAGCTTGACATCCCCAGCTCCCCGCAGCCCACCGCAGGACGTGGAGAGCATGGCCACGGAGCTGGAGAACCGCTGTCCAATATGCCTGGACAGCTGGGAGGAGGCCAGCTACGTACTGCCGTGCCTCCACCAATTCTGCTACCCGTGCATCGTGCGGTGGGCTGAGAGCAAGCCCGAGTGCCCCCTCTGCAAGAGGAGGGTGAGATCCATCTTGCACTCGGTGCGGGCGGACGACGACTTTGAGGAGCACGTCATCCCACCACCGGCAGCACCATCAGTCGTCGTCCACCTGACAGGAGGAGCTCCCAGACACCGAGCCTCCCACAGCCTCCATCACCCTGCAGCACCCCGGCCACCAGCCGCGGGGCTGCCGCCCATGGCTCCAGTGGGCGGCTTCTATGCCTACGTCTGGGCATCCGTGTTCCGTGTCCACCCCACTGTCCTCCATCCCCTGCTGCCCTGGCTGCATCAGGAGCTGGGGCAGCTCTTTGAGGATGCCCAGGAAGCAGCAGCAGCGGAGAGCCTCGTCATATTCAGCCTGCGCTACTTTGGCCCGGATGAGGAGGCTCTGATCCGGCTGCTGCAGGCCTCCCTGGGCAGGCGCACGAGGAGCTTTGTCCGCCAGCTTGTTGACACCATTCTGCGCCGGTGCAGCGGGGAGGCCCGACGTCGGCTGGGCCTCGAGGACGCCCGTGTTGCCGGGGGGCGCGAGGGCAGCCCCGAGGCTGCTCCTGGCCCTGCTGCCTCCCAAGGGCTGTCTCCTGCCCCCAGCTCAGGCCTTCGTGGGGGTCCCGGCAGCCCCCCCAACACCCCTGTTCCCACCCACGGGGAGCGAGAAGAGCTGCAGGAGGACCCAGGGGAGGCTGTGCCCGGGCCCCCCACTCCCAGCCGGGGCAGCCAACGCTCACCTGGGGGGCGCCGGCGAGCTCCAAAGAGGAGGGCCGGCAGCCCTGAGGAGCCCTCCCAGCCCCGCAAGAAGCCACCCCGCCGTCAGTGAAACTGGGAGGGTGCCTCCGGGGCCGACCAAACCACGGCGGGGCTGGCAGCTGGGGCTCAGGCCCATCCCCCAACAGATCCTGGCCCCCTAAGCATCATGAATCCAGGAGGAGGCAGTTAAGGACCTGCTATGCCACCTGGACTCTCACAAGTCTATGGGGCCTGATGGCATCCCCCAAGGGTGCTGAGGGAGCTGGCGGAGGAGCTTGCCAAGCCGCTCTCCATCATTTATCAACAGTCCTGCTTAACGGGGGAGGTCCTGGACGACTGGAGGCTTGCCAACGTGACGCCCATCTGCAAGAAGGGCCGGAAGGAGGGTCCGGGGAACTACAGGCCTGTCAGCCTGACCTCGGTGCTGGGGAAGATTATGGAGAGGTTCATCCTGAGGGCGCTCACAGGGCACATGCAGGACAACCAAGGGATCAGGCCCAGCCAGCACGGGTTCATGAAGGGCAGGTCCTGCTTGACCAACCTCATCTCCTTCTATGACCAGGTGACCCGCCCAGTGGATGAGGGAAAGGCTGTTGACGTTGTCTACCTGGACTTCAGCAAAGCCTTCGACACTGCCTCCCACAGTATTCTCCTGGAGAAGCTGGCGACTCGTGGCTTAGACAGGTGCACTCTTCGCTGGGTAAAAAACTGGCTGGATGGCCGAGCCCAGAGAGTTGTGGTGAATGGAGTGAAATCCAGTTGGCGGCCGGTCACAAGCGGAGTCCCCCAGGGCTCAGTTTTGGGGCCGGTCTTGTTTAATATCTTTATCGGTGATCTGGATGAGGGGATTGAGTGCACCCTCAGCAAGTTTGCAGATGACACCAAGCTGGGCGGGAGTGTTGATCTGCTCGAGGGTAGGAAGGCTCTGCAGAGGCATCTGGACAGGCTGGATGGATGGGCCCAGGCCAGCTGGATGAAGTTCAACAAGGCCAAGTGCCGGGTCCTGCACTTTGGCCACAACAACCCCATGCAACGCTACAGGCTTGGGGATGAGTGGCTGGACAGCTTATATGTAAAAATAAAAAGACACTTGTAATTAGCTCATATTTGCTGAAGCAATATGTACAATATGTACCTTGTCTAAGCCTTAGATAGTGACCATATCTATTGTAGAATCCTTAAGAGACTCATTAGGAAAACCCGTGCTCGTGATGTTCACTAAGGGCTAAGGTTGTTGAGGAACTAACGCGTCAGTTAAAAGAAAATTATAATTGGATTGATGCTTGTTGAGGAACTAGCGCGTCAATTAAAGAAAATGATAGCAGGAACACTAACCTTGAGACCGGCTAAAGCTAGTTAGAAAATGCAGAATTTGCCAAGTGTCGAAGAATATGTATTAATGGCCAAAAGTTCGTCCAAAGGATAAGAGAGGAAGAAGAAGATGAGACCCTCTGAGGAAGTAAACAACCACCAGAACCAGGCCCGAGCATGCGCAAAGATAATGTGGACATTTTTAGAAGTGATGGCATAAGTATTTTAATTACTCCATTTATGAATATTCATGATTATTTCTCTTATGTAATCTCATTACTATATACACTTTTGTGTAATAAATAATTACTTACTCGCTGAAGAAGTGTGCAAGCTTTGAGGAACAATCCCCTTGCACCCCGGCGCCGAAGTAAACATACCTGCTTTATAACTCTTTGTGAGTTGTGAAGTTTTTTTCCGCATGTCAATTTGGCGACCCAGATGGGACCCTCTCTGCCCGGCTGTGGGACTGGCTGAGAGTGGGACGTCCTTGGCGCGCCCCGAGATTTCTCGCAGGGCCTCCCTCGCTCCCCCGATCACTGCAGGGCCAGACAAGGACCGTCAGCGGACCAGGTATGTTAATGTGGAAGGGGAAACTGTAAGTCATGAGGAGACATCCTACGCGAGGTAAAGAGCATTGGTGCTTGCCGCTGGGTGGTTAGGATTCGAATCCTGTAGTGGCACAGAAATCCCTGACAAAGGGCAGTACGCGGACGCGGGAATCCCTGATAAAGGGCAGTACGCAGTGGGTGCTCTTCGCTGAAGTTGCGGGAGTACGAGATAGCTATCACTTTTACCAACTATAACCCATGGGAATTGAAATTTCTATTATTGTGGCCATAATTAGGATATTGGTAATAGTCATTACAATTTGTATATTAAAAAAACTTGTGGGTTCAATAGCTTGCATTGTATGAAAAGTATGAGCATGTAGTTGGTGCGGGTGTAAGTTGAAGCGGGTGAGACGTAGCTGGATTGCAGGGTGAGTGTGGAGTCCTGATCCGTGGTTCCGTATTCTCTGCAAGTAGAGTGGCCGGAGACAAACAAAGTATATAACAGATTCAATTGAACTGTTTGTTAACTTTTGCTGTCCTATACACGGACATCAGGATTTCTCATGCAACCCAATATAAGTTTTTGAATGCTTTGACTGTAAACAGAACGTTTGGGTGCGGTTTGGGGACTGGTTTTGGTGTAATAAATGTCGGGGAAACTGGCTTAACTGGGATAGGATTGAGCGATCAGGCCAACTTAGGCAGGTGCTGTGTGGAAACACGAGAAGTATAGAAAATCAGTAAAAGTGGTATATGGGGGAAAATATAGAACAGAATAGTGACGAGTTCATTTGGTGTGGAGTATGGACGAGTGTCTGTCCGCTTTGCCATCGGTGTTGTTTGTTTGTTCGAGCTAAGTGTTTGAAGTGTCTTAAGTGTATTGTTTCTTTTAACGAGAGACAGGAGTTTCGTCTTGACAATTGTCTTGAATTTAAGTGCATTCGCTGTGGGGCAAGCACGCCTTTGCACCTTATACCTTGGATAAGGTATTATTGTTGTCAATATAATCAGGTTGTGTTTTTGAATTAAAAAACAAAACAAAACAAAACAAAAAAACCAAACCACAAAACCTCCCGCAAGTAAGCACTTATCATGGGGGGAGGACAGAGTGGAGGAATATTGAAAAAGACTCCTCTAGGATGCATCCTGCTACACTGGAAGGAGATAGGAGGACCACCAGGAGGAAGTGTAAATAAAAAAACTTTAATAAAGTACTGTAATCAATGGTGGCCGCTATATAAATTGGATGATGGGGAAAAGTGGCCTTTCAACGGAACTTTAAATTATAATACCTTACTACAATTAATGTTATTTTTAAAGAGAGAAGGAAAATAGGATGAGGTATCATATGCAGATATGTTTTTCACTCTCAGTATTCATCCTGAGTATCAGAAAGACTGGGGATTAGTGCCTCCACAAAATCCTATGACTTTGTAACGATAAAGGGAGCTACTGGCCAAAATGAAAAGGCATACTTTTTAAGACCTCTTAAATTTAGACTGGGAAAACAATTGGGAATACATAAATTCCTATATATGCCTAACTCACCAAAACCTCTACTGGGGCGAGACTTATTGGAACAACTGAAAGCAGAGATAAAATTTGAACAAGGAAAGATCGAACTTTGAATGGGGAATGACCAGCTAATTGAACTTCTAAGTCTGGCCCTTATAGTTACTCCTGTTAGCTCAGAGGTACCTGAAGAAATTCAAAACCAAGTATATCCAGGGGTATGGGCCTCAGAAGTACCAGGAAAAGCAAAGAATGCCTCCCCAATAGTAATCAGACTCAGATCGGGGGCGCAGCCTGTAAGAATTAAGCAGTATCCCCTCAGAACCGAAGACAGGGAAGGAATCCAACCAATAATCAACCGGTTTATCAAATATGGGCTATTAACAGAATGTGAATCGGAATACAACACTCCCATTTTGCCCGTTAAAAAGCCGGATGGTAATTATCGAATAATACAAGATCTCAGAGCGATCAATAAAATTGTAGAAGATCTGCATCCTGTCGTGGCAAACCCATATACATTATTAACTAAACTGACATCTGAATTGGCCTGCGTTACAGTATTGGACCTGAAAGACGGCTTCTTTTGCCTACCTTTGAGTCCAGAGAGCCAGTTGCTGTTTGCATTTGAGTGGAAAAACCCTGATTCTGGAAGAAAGACACAATTAACGTGGACTATGTTACCACAAGGGTTTAAAAATAGCCCCACTCTTTTTGGAAACCAACTAGCCAAAGACTTGGAACAGTGGGAGCGACCACATGGAGATGGAATAGTGTTACAATATGTGGATGATTTATTAATAGCCACTAAAACAAGGGAATTATGTGTAATATGGACTGTTAGCTGACTTAATTTTCTTGGACTTAATGGTTATCAAGTTTCTTTACAAAAAGCCCAAATGGCTCAGCAACAGGTACATTACCTTGGAAATGAAATAACAGCTGGTCAGAGAACCTTGGGAGTGGCACGAAAGGAGGCCATTTACCAAACTCCTAGGCCACAGACGGTTAAAGAACTCCGTACATTCCTAGGCATGGCCGGATGGTGTCGTCTATGGATATATAACTACGGACTCTTGGTAAGGCCACTTTATGAACTGATAAAATCCAATCCCAGGGACCTCACCTGGAATGGAGATGCAGAAAAGGCATTCCAGCAACTGAAAAAGAGACTGATGGAAGCCCCTGCCTTGGGGTTACCAGATATTACTAAGCCTTTTTTAATTATTCTCCCGCGAGAAGCAAGGAATAGCTCTGGGAATCCTGGCCCAAAACTTGGGACCATATAGAAGAGCAGTGGCATACCTTTCCAAACAACTTGATGAAGTAAGTAAAGGATGGCCTAGCTGCTTGAGGGTGGTAGCAGCATTGGTGCTAGATATTCAAGAAGCCTGTAAGTTTACATTAGGCCAAAAGATTACAGTATTGATATCCCATACTGTATCCACAGTATTAGAGGTAAAAGGAGGGCACTGACTCTCACCACAAAGATTCCTCAAATATCAGGCTGTTCTGGTGAAACAGGATGATGTGGAGATAGTGGTCACTAACATTGTCAATCCAGCATCTTTCCTTAGTGGGACCACGAGAAAACCGGTATCACATGACTGCCTGGAAACAATTTAAGCCGTCTATTGCAGCCGACCCGACCTAAAAGAGGAAGCTTTGGAAGATGCTGAAGATTCTTGGTATATAGATGAAAGCAGTTTTGTTCGACAAGGAATTCACAAGGCAAGGTATGCAATAACCACTATGGATCAGGTAATAAAATCCAAAGCCCTTGCTCCAAATACCTCAGCTCAAAAAGCAGAAATAATAGCTCTGACTCGAGCTTTGGAGTTAGCCAAAGATAAAAAAATAAATATTTGGATGGACTCAAAATATGCCTTTGGGGTAGTACATGCCCATGGAGTGATATGGAAAGAAAAAGGACTTTTAACTACCCAAGGGAGGAATATCAAACACGCTGAAGAAATTCTCAGACTCTTGGAAGCAGTACAATTGCCGGACAAAGTAGCTATTATGTACTGCAAGGGACATCAGAAAGAAAAAACTGCTCAAGAATTAGGCAACGCTATGGCTGATTGCGAAGCTAAGAGAGCAGCTGAAAAAGATGAGATAGAAATACAGTTGCTGATCCCAGATGGTAAAATACAAATTGATTGTGAACCTAGGTATTCTAAAGAGGATCAGAAATTAGTTAAAGACTTAGGTGGAGAAATAGAGAAAGGTAGGTGAGCAAAGACTCCACAGGGTAAAATAATAATCCCATTTGTGTTACTATGGGCCATAGTTATAGCAGAACACAGGAAATCTCATTGGGGAACTGAGGCATTGTATAAATATTTAAGTCAACGCATAGTTACCCGGAACCTCTACACCACTGTAAAACAAGTGACATAGCAATGTGAAATATGCTTACAAAATAATCCTAAGGTAAGCTCTAGAGTCCAATTGGGACAAATAGGAAAAAGAAATTATCCAAGGCAACAACAGCAGATTGATTTTTCAGAACTTCCAAGGAAAGGAGGGTTCCGATATTTACTAGTTTTAACAGACGCCTTTTCAGGCTGGCCAGAAGCATTCCCTTGCCGAACTAATAAAGCTAAGGAGATAACTAAAGTACTACTACAAGAAATAATACCGAGATTCGAGATTCCTGCAACAATCTCCTCGAAGAGAGGACCACATTTTATTGCAAAAACTGTTCAACAAGTTAGTAAACTCCTGGGAATAGACTGGCAATTACACACTGCATATAGGCCACAAGCAAGTGGTCAAGTGAAAAAGATGAACCACCTAATTAAGTTACAGATTGTAAAATTAGGACAGAAGACCAGACTGTCTTGGCCACAATCATTACCTTTAGCACTCCTGAGAATCAGAACTAAACCCAGGACTAAAGAGAGGTTGAGTCCTTTTGAAATATTGTATGGGAGGCCCTATATTGTGCAGGAGGGAATATCAACTCAGATTGGGAATGAAACGTTAGCTGATTATGTGATCAGCCTGCAAAAACAACTTCGGGAGATAGAAAAGGTGGTCTTAGGAACCAGAGCCCGAGGTCTTGATGGGCTGGTGCATGATATTAAGCCGGGTGATTATGTGTATGTGTATGTGAAGTCCTTTACAAATACACCTCTGGAACCTAAATAGAAAGGCCCATTCCAGGTGCTGCTGACATCTCATACAGCAATCAAGATCAAAGAACAGACCTCGTGGGTGCATCACGCCAGAGTAAAGAAAGCGCCTAAGCCACAATGGGAATCAACGCCTTTAGGACCACTGAAGCTTCGCCTTCAAAGACAGTAATATGGGTCTTGTTGGTTGTGTTGAATTGCAGTTTAACAGATATTAGGAACGAAAGCCAAGCAATCCATGGTATGGTAATGTCCATGTACAATTAGTAAAAAGAGTAGCCATGACTATCAATGTAAAGAGATGTTAAGTTTGTGCTAATTTTCCCAAACATAGTCTTCAATCTGAGGTGCCCCTAATCGGGCTTCCCATTCCTTTTAACACCACATGGAATAATCTTTGGGAAAGACCTGATGAACATTTTGCAGAAAATGATGTTGATCTGCAAGCTTGGATAATAAAAATCCCTAGATTAGCAGAAAAGATTAAGTGTGTAACGGATAACAAGACAAATCTCCCAGGCAATCTTTCGGTAGGAAAGTACCCCCAATGCGATTGGTTTTTTCAACTTCAATTACAAAGAGGGCAGGAGAAGTATAGAGAAAGGTATTAGAAAGTCCCCAAGGGAACAGGATGGTATTGGTTATGTGGAAATACCGCTCTCAAGGCTTTACCTCCCTGGTGGAAGGGCTCTTGCACTTTAGGAGTGGTGTCCCCAGACATTAGAGTAACAACCCACCTTAGTGGAATAGGTTGGATGAGGTCCCCAATTGGAAGACAGAAAAGAGCAACTGAGAACCCACTAGCTAAGAGACCAACTGCATTCCATTCCTTTATAAGATGGTTAATTCCTATGCTAGAGATAAGTGAATTAGAAAAGGCCATAGTGAATATTTCTGGGGTTATCGAAAGAATTGGAAATGCCACTTCGGATGCGATACAGACCTTACAAGAAGAAACATCAGAACTTTCGAAAATAACACTACAAAATAGAATGCCCTTAGACATGATGCTAGCATCCCATGGCGGTGTTTGTGAAATAATAAACTCAAATTATTGTACTTATATCGATAAAAATGGGAAAATTTCAGAAGATTTGAAGGAAATCCAAAATCAGACTGTGATACTCCATGAGATAACCAAAGATAATACCTCATAGGGTTTTGAAGAAGTTTGGCACACTCTTACCTCATGGCTTCCCAATTGGTTGTGGTTGAAAAGATTATATTTGATGATAATATCTATCATTGCCGTTTGTATTCTTGCTTGTATAACGATACAGTTCTGTCAATGTTGTACTAATTGTTGTCCAAGACATAATGAAACAGTGAAATGAGGTGAGGAATTGTAGCAAATAAACTACAAGGAAGGAAAGGAGGGAGATTGATATGTAAAAATAAAAAGACACTTGTAATTAGCTCATATTTGCTGAAGCAATATGTACAATATGTACCTTGTCTAAGCCTTAGATAGTGACCATATCTATTGTAGAATCCTTAAGAGACTCATTAGGAAAACCCGTGCTCGTGATGTTCACTAAGGGCTAAGGTTGTTGAGGAACTAACGCGTCAGTTAAAAGAAAATTATAATTGGATTGATGCTTGTTGAGGAACTAGCGCGTCAATTAAAGAAAATGATAGCAGGAACACTAACCTTGAGACCGGCTAAAGCTAGTTAGAAAATGCAGAATTTGCCAAGTGTCGAAGAATATGTATTAATGGCCAAAAGTTCGTCCAAAGGATAAGAGAGGAAGAAGAAGATGAGACCCTCTGAGGAAGTAAACAACCACCAGAACCAGGCCCGAGCATGCGCAAAGATAATACGGACATTTTTAGAAGTGATGGCATAAGTATTTTAATTACTCCATTTATGAATATTCATGATTTCTCTTATGTAATCTCATTACTATATACACTTTTGTGTAATAAATAATTACTTACTCGCTGAAGAAGTGTGCAAGCTTTGAGGAACAATCCCCTTGCACCCCGGCGCCGAAGTAAACATACCTGCTTTATAACTCTTTGTGAGTTATGAAGTTTGTTTCTGTGTGGAGGTGGATCGTGCCCCTGTACTCGGCGCTGGTGGGGCCGCACCTCGAATGCTGTGTTCAGTTTTGGGCCCCTCACTACAAGAAGGACACTGAGGTGCTGGAGCGTGTCCAGAGAAGGGCGACGAAGCTGGTGAGGGGTCTGGAGCACAAGTCTTATGAGGAGCGGCTGAGGGAACTGGGGTTGTTCAGTCTGGAGAAGAGGAGGCTGAGGGGAGACCTCATCGCTCTCTACAATTACCTGAAAGGGGGTTGCAGAGAGGGGGGTGTTGGTCTCTTCTATCAAGTGATGCGTGACAGGACGAGAGGACATGGCCTCAAGTTGCGCCAGGGGAGGTTCAGACTGGATATTAGGAAAAATTTCTTTACTGAGAGAGTGGTGACACACTGGAATAAACTGCCCAGGGAGGTGGTGGAGTCACCCTCACTGGAGGTATTCCAGGAACGTGTGGACGTGGCATTGTGGGACATGCCTTAATGGGCATGGTGGTGTGGTTTTTTGGTTTTTGGTTTGGGGTTTTTTTTGTTGTTGTTGATGGTTGGACTTGATGATCTTACAGGTCTTTTCCAACCTTAGCGATTGTGTGATTCTGTTATTCTGTGAAATAAAAGAAACAAAGGCATAAAAACTGCAGAAAAAGTCTCAGTATTCCTAACAATGCAGGTGGCGTTGCTATCCCCACCCGTGCTGCTTTCTCCCCCTTTTCCTGGTGCTACGCCTACCGTTTCCTCACGTGTCTGCTGGGCCCCATGACCTACTCCACCCAGGAGCCTTGCAAACTCCGTACAGAGCCTGCGGCCTGGGACTAGCAACGGCAGTGCCATGTTCCTGGGCTATGGGACCCAAGGGACAGGGCGCACCCACTGTGGGTCCTGTCACTCCGCGGGGCAGAGGAACCGGGGCAGGAGATGGGACGAGGCGCAGGTCCACGGAGGAGCAGAGGCACAAGCCTCTCTGCTTCGGTTCCCCTGGCAAAAGGTGGCAATGCCTCGCACCAGCCATTTCCTCAGGGGTGCCCTGCTTTAAGCGGAGCTCTTGTTCTGTGGAAAGACTCCCACCCCGGTGTGATCCGGGGCTGTTACAAGTGCTTCAGGGAGGTCTGGGTGGAGCCCCAGCGTGGATGCCCTTTGCAGCGCACAGGGAGTCAGCACAGTGGGTCAGGGACAGAGCAAGGGTTTCCTAATGCATGTCAGCCCATAGAAATTGCAATGCCATCAGGCCGCTCTGTCTGCTCATCTCCGCAGAGTCTCTCCAAATGTGCGGGTGGGCTTTTCTGGGAAGAAATCCGCAGTCTGTTCTTGTCTTTGGTTTTCAAAACCAATGCCTGCGGCCATAAAGGACATGGTGGCGGGGGGGGCTTGTCCCCGAGCAATGGACGGTGACATCACCGAGCGATGGATGGTGACATCACCGAGCGATGGATTGTGACCACGCGTCCCTCGCTGCTTATATCCAGGCGCCGAGTCTCACCCAGCCGTCTCGTGCCCGGACGCCAGCTGAGCGTGTACGCGAGGTTGGAGCGTTGAGCGAGGCTTTTGCTGGTGCTGAGGTCGTGCTCGGGGAGTCCTTCACTGCAACTCTCAGTGCCCGACCACAGAGCCATTGAAGGATTTTCCCCGGCCCTGCCTGGTTCAGGCAGCCGGGGCACCCAGGAGGCGCGCTCGCAGCAGCAGAGGTGAGCTGTGCAGGGAACGCTCACCCTGGGGAGCTGGGAGGGTTTGCTTCTTGAGGGGCCTGGACATTTCTTCCACCCGTCCCTGGGCCAGCGAATGACTCTGGCCTCTCTTCCTTTTGTAGCGTGACACCCACTGCTGCAGCGCCAGGGAGAGGGAGCAGCTTGACATCCCCAGCTCCCCGCAGCCCACCGCAGGACGTGGAGAGCATGGCCACGGAGCTGGAGAACCGCTGTCCAATATGCCTGGACAGCTGGGAGGAGGCCAGCTACGTACTGCCGTGCCTCCACCAATTCTGCTACCCGTGCATCGTGCGGTGGGCTGAGAGCAAGCCCGAGTGCCCCCTCTGCAAGAGGAGGGTGAGATCCATCTTGCACTCGGTGCGGGCGGACGACGACTTTGAGGAGCACGTCATCCCACCACCGGCAGCACCATCAGTCGTCGTCCACCTGACAGGAGGAGCTCCCAGACACCGAGCCTCCCACAGCCTCCATCACCCTGCAGCACCCCGGCCACCAGCCGCGGGGCTGCCGCCCATGGCTCCAGTGGGCGGCTTCTATGCCTACGTCTGGGCATCCGTGTTCCGTGTCCACCCCACTGTCCTCCATCCCCTGCTGCCCTGGCTGCATCAGGAGCTGGGGCAGCTCTTTGAGGATGCCCAGGAAGCAGCAGCAGCGGAGAGCCTCGTCATATTCAGCCTGCGCTACTTTGGCCCGGATGAGGAGGCTCTGATCCGGCTGCTGCAGGCCTCCCTGGGCAGGCGCACGAGGAGCTTTGTCCGCCAGCTTGTTGACACCATTCTGCGCCGGTGCAGCGGGGAGGCCCGACGTCGGCTGGGCCTCGAGGACGCCCGTGTTGCCGGGGGGCGCGAGGGCAGCCCCGAGGCTGCTCCTGGCCCTGCTGCCTCCCAAGGGCTGTCTCCTGCCCCCAGCTCAGGCCTTCGTGGGGGGTCCCGGCAGCCCCCCCAACACCCCTGTTCCCACCCACGGGGAGCGAGAAGAGCTGCAGGAGGACCCAGGGGAGGCTGTGCCCGGGCCCCCCACTCCCAGCCGGGGCAGCCAACGCTCACCTGGGGGGCGCCGGCGAGCTCCAAAGAGGAGGGCCGGCAGCCCTGAGGAGCCCTCCCAGCCCCGCAAGAAGCCACCCCGCCGTCAGTGAAACTGGGAGGGTGCCTCCGGGGCCGACCAAACCACGGCGGGGCTGGCAGCTGGGGCTCAGGCCCATCCCCCAACAGATCCTGGCCCCCTAAGCATCATGAATCCAGGAGGAGGCAGTTAAGGACCTGCTATGCCACCTGGACTCTCACAAGTCTATGGGGCCTGATGGCATCCCCCAAGGGTGCTGAGGGAGCTGGCGGAGGAGCTTGCCAAGCCGCTCTCCATCATTTATCAACAGTCCTGCTTAACGGGGGAGGTCCTGGACGACTGGAGGCTTGCCAACGTGACGCCCATCTGCAAGAAGGGCCGGAAGGAGGGTCCGGGGAACTACAGGCCTGTCAGCCTGACCTCGGTGCCGGGGAAGATTATGGAGAGGTTCATCCTGAGGGCGCTCACAGGGCACATGCAGGACAACCAAGGGATCAGGCCCAGCCAGCACGGGTTCATGAAGGGCAGGTCCTGCTTGACCAACCTCATCTCCTCTATGACCAGGTGACCCGCCCAGTGGATGAGGAAAGGCTGTTGACGTTGTCTACCTGGACTTCAGCAAAGCCTTCGACACTGCCTCCCACAGTATTCTCCTGGAGAAGCTGGCGACTCGTGGCTTAGACAGGTGCACTCTTCGCTGGGTAAAAAACTGGCTGGATGGCCGAGCCCAGAGAGTTGTGGTGAATGGAGTGAAATCCAGTTGGCGGCCGGTCACAAGCGGAGTCCCCCAGGGCTCAGTTTTGGGGCCGGTCTTGTTTAATATCTTTATCGGTGATCTGGATGAGGGGATTGAGTGCACCCTCAGCAAGTTTGCAGATGACACCAAGCTGGGCGGGAGTGTTGATCTGCTCGAGGGTAGGAAGGCTCTGCAGAGGCATCTGGACAGGCTGGATGGATGGGCCCAGGCCAGCTGGATGAAGTTCAACAAGGCCAAGTGCCGGGTCCTGCACTTTGGCCACAACAACCCCAGGCAACGCTACAGGCTTGGGGATGAGTGGCTGGACAGCTTATATGTAAAAATAAAAAGACACTTGTAATTAGCTCATATTTGCTGAAGCAATATGTACAATATGTACCTTGTCTAAGCCTTAGATAGTGACCATATCTATTGTAGAATCCTTAAGAGACTCATTAGGAAAACCCGTGCTCGTGATGTTCACTAAGGGCTAAGGTTGTTGAGGAACTAACGCGTCAGTTAAAAGAAAATTATAATTGGATTGATGCTTGTTGAGGAACTAGCGCGTCAATTAAAGAAAATGATAGCAGGAACACTAACCTTGAGACCGGCTAAAGCTAGTTAGAAAATGCAGAATTTGCCAAGTGTCGAAGAATATGTATTAATGGCCAAAAGTTCGTCCAAAGGATAAGAGAGGAAGAAGAAGATGAGACCCTCTGAGGAAGTAAACAACCACCAGAACCAGGCCCGAGCATGCGCAAAGATAATGTGGACATTTTTAGAAGTGATGGCATAAGTATTTTAATTACTCCATTTATGAATATTCATGATTATTTCTCTTATGTAATCTCATTACTATATACACTTTTGTGTAATAAATAATTACTTACTCGCTGAAGAAGTGTGCAAGCTTTGAGGAACAATCCCCTTGCACCCCGGCGCCGAAGTAAACATACCTGCTTTATAACTCTTTGTGAGTTGTGAAGTTTTTTTCCGCATGTCAATTTGGCGACCCAGATGGGACCCTCTCTGCCCGGCTGTGGGACTGGCTGAGAGTGGGACGTCCTTGGCGCGCCCCGAGATTTCTCGCAGGGCCTCCCTCGCTCCCCCGATCACTGCAGGGCCAGACAAGGACCATCAGCGGACCAGGTATGTTAATGTGGAAGGGGAAACTGTAAGTCATGAGGAGACATCCTACGCGAGGTAAAGAGCATTGGTGCTTGCCGCTGGGTGGTTAGGATTCGAATCCTGTAGTGGCACAGAAATCCCTGACAAAGGGCAGTACGCGGACGCGGGAATCCCTGATAAAGGGCAGTACGCAGTGGGTGCTCTTCGCTGAAGTTGCGGGAGTACGAGATAGCTATCACTTTTACCAACTATAACCCATGGGAATTGAAATTTCTATTATTGTGGCCATAATTAGGATATTGGTAATAGTCATTACAATTTGTATATTAAAAAAACTTGTGGGTTCAATAGCTTGCATTGTATGAAAAGTATGAGCATGTA